>NC_044200.1:25483153-25535309 GCF_900880675.1 Sparus aurata | reverse complement strand
AGCCTCATTTTTACCTTCAGAGTTTTTCACTTGTCTGATTAGTTTCTTCTTCTGTGGTTTTAATCAGTGAAAATTAACAAATCAAACTGAAGATCAGAAAATACAAAAAACATCTTTTTATTGACTTTTTCAGTTGAAACATCCCAAAACACACACACACACAGCGTCAGTGCAGAGTGACTGGACACACAGACACACACACACAACAAACACACACACACACACACACACCAAACACACACATGTTGTAACACACACAAACACACACAGCGTCAGTGCAGAGTGACTGGACACACACACACAAACAAAGACACAACAAACACACACATGTTGTAACACACACAAACACATACACTAACACACACACACACACACACACACACACAGTCAGGTTGGGCCTCTGACTTTGTTCCGTTCAGTTTCAGGAGGTCAGAGGAGAAAATCTGCTCCGCCTGGTTCGATGTGGAGTGAGTCCATCAGGCTTCTGTAGTTGTAGTCCAACAGCTGGTCCTGTTTGTAGTTCTTTCAGTTCCAACAGGGAAGAGGAGCGTGGCTTCATGGGAAACACTTACAGCACACTGTGTGTCTCGGTCAGAGGTTTACTCTCACATTTAAGATTCAAGAAAGAAGTCTGAGTGTAAAAAAATCTCAAATTGTAAATACAGTTTCCTCAAAACTTCAGAGAAAATTAATTCTGAACATTAACGAGACAAAATGTGATCAAACTGAGTCCGATTAGTCTGAATTCATTCAAAGTCTAAAACTATAAAGTCTGGATTTGTCTCACCAAACAGAAGGAAACAGAAATAAATCAGACTTTGATCGATGACAACAAACCGGATCAAAGACTCATCAGAGACAAACGTCTGAATTCTGTTAAACATTCAATTTAATCAAAAGTCTGAATCCACAATTAAGTCTGACTTTCTATATTTAAGTCAGAATTATTAAAACAAAAGTCACAAAGCTTTACATGTTTATGTTTCAATAAGTCCAAGAATTCAAATGTTTTTCTGCCTCGAATCTGATCGAGTCCAACTTTGTTTTTGAGGTTTCAGTCAGAAATTTGAGGATAAAAAGTTTTAAACGTTGTTTTTAAAGTCAGATTAGAATCTTTGAGAAGTCGATCTGAAGACTGAATCTTAATCTTCTGACGTCCACGTCCTGCTCGGTTCTTATCGGGAGAGCAGGTGTCGGTCCTGCCCGGTTCTTATCGGGAGAGCAGGTGTCGGTCCTGCTCGGTTCTTATCGGGAGAGCAGGTGTCGGTCCTGCTCGGTTCTTATCGGGAGAGCAGGTGTCGGTCCTGCTCGGTTCTTATCGGGAGAGCAGGTGTCGGTCCTGCTCGGTTCTTATCGGGAGAGCAGGTGTCGGTCCTGCTCGGTTCTTATCGGGAGAGCAGGTGCCGGTCCTGCTCGGTTCTTATCGGGAGAGCAGGTGTCGGTCCTGCTCGGTACTTATCGGGAGAGCAGGTGTCGGTCCTGCTCGGTTCTTATCGGGAGAGCAGGTGTCGGGTCCTGCTCGGTTCTTATCGGGAGAGCAGGTGTCGGTCCTGCTCGGTTCTTATCGGGAGAGCAGGTGTCGGGTCCTGCTCGGTTCTTATCGGGAGAGCAGGTGTCGGTCCTGCTCGGTACTTATCGGGAGAGCAGGTGTCGGTCCTGCTCGGTTCTTATCGGGAGAGCAGGTGTCGGTCCTGCTCGGTACTTATCGGGAGAGCAGGTGTCGGTCCTGCTCGGTTCTTATCGGGAGAGCAGGTGTCGGTCCTGCCCGGTTCTTATGGGGAGAGCAGGTGTCGGTCCTGCTCGGTTCTTATGGGGAGAGCAGGTGCCGGTCCTGCTCGGTTCTTATCGGGAGAGCAGGTGTCGGTCCTGCTCGGTTCTTATCGGGAGAGCAGGTGTCGGTCCTGCTCGGTTCTTATCGGGAGAGCAGGTGTCGGTCCTGCTCGGTTCTTATCGGGAGAGCAGGTGTCGGTCCTGCTCGGTTCTTATCGGGAGAGCAGCTGTCGGTCCTGCTCGGTTCTTATCGGGAGAGCAGGTGTCGGTCCTGCTCAGTTCTTATCGGGAGAGCAGGTGCCGGTCCTGCTCGGTTCTTATCGGGAGAGCAGGTGTCGGTCCTGCTCGGTTCTTATGGGGAGAGCAGGTGCCGGTCCTGCTCGGTTCTTATCGGGAGAGCAGGTGTCGGTTCTTCTCCAGTTAAACTATCTGTACACCCGACTGCTCGACTTCTGACCTCTCGTCTGTTCACATCAGCTCTGTTTTGTATCCGAGCTTCTTCTTTCGCTCCGTTTCCAAACATGTTCACAGTGGAAGTTGGACTGCAGATGACGATGGCTGTGTGTTCTGATCCGGATCAACACCACAGGTCAGTTTGAGAGTCATGACGAGACAACATGAGGTCACGTCTCAGCCCAGGTGTGAGATTAACTCAGACTTCAGCTTGAAGATGAATAAAGTCTGAATTGAATGTATAAAAGGAAAATGAGGAGAAACAAACAGAAGAGACGCGTTGTGTTCTGGTGTTCACAGGACGTTGATGATGATGATGATGATGATGATGATGATGATGATGAAGTTTTCTGAGTTAAGAGATTAAATATTTAAATCTTCTTGTGTTTTAATCCAGGTTTGTAATTTCTGTTGGCACTCAGTGTTTGATTCGTCTCAGCGTGGTGGAAGCGTCGTGCTGACCTCTGACCTCTGCACTGTGTTGGTTCGCTGTACTTTACGAGGACGACGTGAAGGTTAAAAATCCAACATGGCCGACAGACGGTGCAGGGTCTATTTGTGGCGGCTGCCTCTCCTCTTCATGGCGGCCGTACACTGAGGACAGTACCACTTCCCCTTCGGAGCCTCGGTCAGACCCACGCAGCCGTAGTGGAACCACTCGATGGGACACTGACAACAACAAGCAACACAGATTATCAATATTATTTATTTATGTAGTGGAGCCATTTCTGTTCCAATATTAAAATCTGATCTCTTCTTAACTACAATCGACTTCATGATTCAGCATCACACTAAATAATAAATATGATTATTCTTATTTTCAAGATTCTGAGACTCAAGTCTGTCTTAAAGTTCAGATTCTTTATCCTCAAAATAGATTTAAACCACAAACGTACACAAATCTAGATTAGAAGATTTGAGTCAAAGACCAGATTTGATCTGAAAATCTAAAATCTAAACTTTATTTGTTCTGACATAAAACTGTAAACTCATCAGTCTGAATCTGAGATTCAGGATTCATCAATTTATCTTTTCATTTGTCCTTTTGAGAGACAAAAATAATGCTGAATGAATTTTTAAGACTTTGAGTTTTTATGAAAATAATTCAAACTTTTAATGTTCAAACTTCTGACTTAAATCTCTAAATACAATGTCAAAAATATTAAATTCTGACTTCAGATTCAGACTTTTTCATTAAATCTAGTTTTTTTTAACAAAATGTACTTTATGAATCTAATGAAACTGTCATTTACTCAAAAATCTGATTTGATGTGTTTTTTTAAAGACTCTTCAGTCTGACTTAAACTGATCAAATTGTGACAGTTTAATTAACGACAGCGGGAATTTGTTGTTGAATGAAAGTGAAATAAATGTGAGAACATGAATCTGCTCCAACACAAACACGTCTGTAACAAACAATAACTGTGTTTACTTCAGATAAACTCTGATCACATCACACTCGTCAATAACACAGAAACACTCACGTCTGTGTTGTCACAGCCGACCATCTCTCCATAAGACACCTGCAAAACATCACAGGTCAGTTTCAGCCCTTAAAAACATCAAACTACATGTTTATTAACACAAACTAAAAACCATAAGAGTCTGAAACAGCTGATACACACTGACTGGTCAGGTGTGTGTCTACAGGTGTGTGTCTGCAGGTGCGTGTCTGCAGGTGCGTGTCTGCAGGTGCCTGTCTGCAGGTGTGTGTGTCTGCAGGTGAGTGTCTGCAGGTGAGTGTCTGCAGGTGAGTGTCTGCAGGTGAGTGTCTGCAGGTGTGTGTCTGCAGGTGTGTGTGTCTTCAGGTGTGTGTGTCTGCAGGTGCGTGTCTGCAGGTGCGTGTCTGCAGGTGCCTGTCTGCAGGTGCATGTCTGCAGGTGCGTGTCTGCAGGTGCCTGTCTGCAGGTGCATGTCTGCAGGTGCGTGTCTGCAGGTGCCTGTCTGCAGGTGCATGTCTGCAGGTGCGTGTCTGGAGGTGTGTGTGTCTGCAGGTGAGTGTCTGCAGGTGTGTGTCTGCAGGTGCATGTCTGCAGGTGCGTGTCTGCAGGTGTGTGTCTGCAGGTGCGCGTGTCTGCAGTGCGCGTCTGCAGGTGCGTGTCTGCAGGCGCGTGTCTGCAGGTGCCTGTCTGCAGGTGCCTGTCTGCAGGTGCCTGTCTGCAGGTGCGTGTCAGATGAACCCTGCTCGTCCAGCAGCTGGCAGCCTGTGTTCTGGAGGAGGACCGATGAGTCCGTTACCTGGTTACAGATGCAGTATCGGGGCTCGTTGGGGTCGTAGGTCCAGTCCACCTGGCTGTTGGCCTCGGCCTCCGGCAGCGCCGACGCCTGCTGGGAAAGCTCCTGGGCCAGCGCTGAAGAGGACGAGCACGACGACAGGGAGGAAGAGGAGGATGACGAGGACGACTGATGGTTGGAAGACTTGATGCTGCTTCTGTAAAACACGAGGTCAAAGGGAATCAGTGTTCACGTGTCCTGAATGGACACATCTGTTTGTCAGAGCAGGTTCATTTCAGCTCATACAGTTGTTCTACGTGAACAGACATTTTATTATCTTAGTCCCACAGGTAAAACATTCATGTGTCTCAGGACTGAACATCCTCACGTGTGACGATGATCGATACACTGCTGCTGCTACTGAATACTGCTTTTATCATTTTACTGTATTTCTTATTCTTCACCTACAGAGATATCATGACGTATCGTTACATCATCGTCTCGCATTATCTCGATTAGCAGCTCAGGGTGTGTGTGTCTTACTTGGACTTGCGCCCCCTGGAGTCGGAGGCGGTGGTGGGGGTGAGGGTCTGGGTGAGGGTGGAGGCCAGAGCAGAGGAGGAGTAGCCGGTGTTGTCCCGGGACAGAGCGAACTCTCGGCCCAGCTGGAAGTCGTTGTTCTTGATGGCCTCGTAGCTGGCCTTCAGACTGGACGTCCTGCGGCCCTCCTTCATCTGGACACAACAACCACAGATCTGAGTTCACTGCACTTCAGAAGTCACAACTCGTTTTGTCTCACTGACCATCAAAGAGGTTCAGAGGGAACAGAAAACAGAAGAGCTGACAGAAAAGTGTGTGTGTGCGTGTGTGTGTGTGTGTGTGTGTGTGTATGTGTGTGTGCGTGTGTGTGTGCGTGTGTGACCTGTGCTGTGGCCTGGACAGCCTGAGCAGCAGCCATGGTGATGGCCCCGGCTCCGGCCCCGGGCCCTGCCGGCAGAGAGCTCAGGTTGTAGGAGGCCAGAGGCTGAGACGAGTTCACGCTGTACACGTTGTTGGTGGACGAAGACGTGCTGTTGGTACGGCAACCTGCAGGGGACATACAGGTAGCAGTGAGGCACACACACACACACACACACACACACACAGGGCTGCAGGTGAACAGGTGTGAGTGTTGTTACCTGGTGTGTTCTCCTTGGAGGCGTCGGATGTGAGCGTGGACAGCAGAGCTTCAGACTTGAACTTCTTCTCTGGAACGTGTTCTGTAGTGTGGTGAGTCGGAGCGCTGTACTTCCTCTCTGTGACATCACAACGACACATCATCATCATCATCATCATCATCATCATCAGACAGAAGACTCGTAGCCTTTACTAAACAAGGTGGTTCAGGTTCTGGTTCTGAGACGGTGCCACTCTGGAATCAGTTCTTTGCTCTTGGTGAGCAGAGTGGCACCAACACTCTGCTGGTCCAGTAGAAGGAACTGCTGACATCAGGGACTGGGGCGGACTCATCGTCACAGAGGACCAACTAAACCTTCTTCTGACTGCCATTTCTATACAGCAGAACCGGTGTAGCGTGTTCTGAATGATCCGCGGGACAATAAACACAGATTCTAACTAAAGGAAGCAGCAGAGGTCTGAGGTCCAGTCACATTTGGATGTAGGCGCAGAGTCAGGAGCAACACTAGTAAAGAACCGACGTGGGTCAGCACACTTGTTCCTAACAAAGCTGGTAAACTGGAGGTGCACACAGTGACTGAGCGATGTGACTCTACAGTGACGCCCAGAACCAGCCCAGAACCAAACCTGAACCAGCCCAGAACCAGCCCTGAACCAGCCCAGAACCAGCCCAGAACCAAACCTGAACCAGCCCAGAACCAGCCCAGAACCAAACCTGAACCAGCCCAGAACCAGCCCAGAACCAGCCCTGAACCAGCCCAGAACCAGCCCTGAATCAGACCAGAACCAGCACTTGGTTCTCTCTGGTGGAAGACGGTATCGGAGGCGAGTGTACTTACTCTCAGCTGCGGTGTGAGAGTGGACGTGATGGTTGTTGACCGGCTGAGACGGACTGTCCATCTCTAAAGATCCTGAAGAGACAAAGAAGAAGAAGACAGGAAGTTGAAAGTATCTCAGCTCCTCTCAGGTGTCAGAAGGCGCTCGAGCTCGTCATGAATCATCTGCCGGACGTCTGTGGCTCAGAACCAAACAACTAGAGATGTTCCTGGTTCTGAGAGCTGGACTCTTTCTTCTGAACAGTCGTAAACCACTGAACCTGTACGGACGTTATGTTTCACACAAGGTCTCGTTTCTTTTAATAAATCACACGGTATCAGATCAGAGCACTGAGTCGTGGCACTGATTCTGGTTCCAACATGTCAGGTGGTATCAGAGGCACCTCAGGTTCTGGTGTCAGTATCAGAACATCACTATCAGATCATATAACAGCAGTGAGGGACTCACGTCTCTCCAGGATCTCGGTGATGCCGGCGTTGTCGGCCTCCAGCTCCATCTTAAACTTGGCCAGCTCCTGGTCCAGTTTGCGCAGGTGCCGGTCCACCTGACAGGAAGAGACAGAACCTCTCTGAGCTCAGGACGATGACGGAGACGTACAACAATCTTTAAAGGCTCATTCTGTCTGATAAACGATCACAGAGGACATTTAAACTGTTCTTATTGATCAGTTGGAGAGTTAAAGACACTGAGCTGCTGATCAGACACCTGATCATCAGGTCAGATCAATACTGTGACATCACTGACTGATTGATCATGTGTCTCTCCTCATTGTGTTGTCTGTGACTGCCCTCTAGTGGCCGTGGCAGTGAACTACAGTCACACTGCTCCTGTAAATGATGTCACACTGTCGGGTGAATGAACAGGTTCCATTAGTTCATATTGATCATGTGATTGATCCTGAACAGCAGCTGCAGCTTCTCTGACTGCACTCACATCATGTGCTGAACAGTTTGTTATGTAGATTAATACAATCTGAACACTTAATTAAAAACGTGTTATTATTATTAAACATGGAAGAAGTATTTTCTGTGACTGATGAGATCAGCAGGTTTCTACCTGTCACCTGTTTAAAGAGGATCCTGATGCTGACTGAGCTCTCAACATGTTTTTATCTCTTTATCATTTATTAAACATTAATATAACGGGAGACGGGTGTTGTTATTAATACAACTCTTCTTATTGATCCTCCCTTCAGCCTTCTCTGTTGAAGAGTGAAACTTTGGAGTTAAAAATGGAACAACTGTAATTTTTTTTAATAAGGCTGTTAAATTAAACATCACTGTTTGAAACAATCTGGAGTTTTCTACTTCTACCATCTTTGTTACTGTTTTATTCGTATTCTTCTTTTGTTCTTTCGAGCTTTAACTTTCTTAAATGCAGTCTATGTAAAATAAAACTAAACTCATTAACCTGTTATCTGTTCAGTTCTTATTCAATACTCAGTTGTATTTACATTATTTAATGATTGGTTTTTTTCCAAGAACAGGAATAGAACTGCATGTTTTCAATATCATTACATTGTTTCTATAACAACAGCAGATTGACTATAAACTCACTGATATCTCAGCGGACACAGAACAATTATCAGTGAGATAAATATTCCCAGGCTTCCCAGTGTTTTCCAGGACTTTTCCAGCCCTGATCCAGCTGGTGTGTAACTCACTCGTGCTCATGTGTTCTGTTCTGTGGACGTCTGATTCAGACACAACTCACGCGCTTGGATACAGATTAAAATACTGTTTTTCTGCGTGTTGATGCTGAACAGCTGAATTGATAATTGATCATAACTTATTACACTACTGCACTTAATAAAAGAGCTGTGGCCTGTTTAATACCTGGTTCAGTGAACAGGCTTCATGTTACTCACCAGATCATAAATCTGATTGGCCAGCTGCACTTTCTCATCTGCATCTTCCAGAGCTTTGTAATAATCCTGAAACACAGTGAAGACTCATGAAGTGTTTGTTAAAGTCACTGTGGAAAACAACATGCAGTGAAAAGCTGCTTCAGTCGGACCGTGTGATTAATCATCAATGAGCACATTGGTTCTACAGTCGGTGCTGTCGGACCTTTTTAATGACCTCCATCTGCTCCTCTCTCCACTCCGGCTTGTTCTTCTTGGCGTTGACGAAGAACTCGATCACCTTCTGCTCCAGCTGATCTGTGGCGTCTGGACGGAACAGAGACGGACAGTCGGTGACGTTTCAATACAAAAACACACAAACTGTGGTTTAAAGACACAATGACACACGTTTAAATCCAGTTCACCTTGTGTCCCGTTTACATTCATGGCAGACAGAAACAGTGGTGGAGCATCAGGCAGTTACACATTTAGCTGTCAGTGATCATAACTAACGTACGACAGCAGGAAATAAAGCAGATGATAAAGTGTTATATTCTTCTTATTATATCATAAACCTGCAGGGAGGAGTCTGTGTTTTCTGTTTCACGGTGAAGTTCGGTGTTACAATAAACCAACACTGACGATAACAGCGTTATTAAGGATATAATATATTCTAGATGTTCAGCCTCATGCATCTTTTCCATCAGTTCATCAGGTGTTCTGCACTCTGCTGCTGTGTGCCAGCAAAAGAGAAAATGCAGTAAACAAAGTTTCTCTCTTTTGTCTACAGATATCGTGTTAATGTTACCGTGAACATGTCGGGTCATGATAATCAATGACATTTTGTAGATCAATTAAGAAAATAATCAACAGCTTGATCACTGAAATCAACAGGCTGCATAAAATGGTCAAAAACCGTCATGATGAGTGAACACGTAACAATACACAAAGATACATGTTAGTTAATACTGGTTGTTTCTGTTGATTTCTATGTGGCTGCACAGAAACACAACATTTTGTTAAGTTTGTTATTATTTGTAGCTCAATCTGTGTTTAACTTCTATCAAACGTCTTTTTCTAACTTTAATCTGCAGCACTGTTGATTCACTTCATACAGTAAACTAGACTGTAGCAGGACAGTTTATACTTCTGGTGGATCGAAGATCACTTCATTGCTGTGTGTTTTCTATCCGTATAATTATCTATACTTCTGTTCATACTTCTGTTAACATTTTCTTAAATATGTATTTGGATTTGTGTTCTGTAGGTGTTGTATAAGCTATTGGATGACTGAATTCCTTCTGGATCAATAAAATATCTATCCATCTATTGTAACATGACTTATGATCAGTACAAACGATTGTTTTTGCTTCACAACATTCGTTTTGATTAAAACAGAAGATGAAGATGTTCGTCGGGGTCTGAAGTCGTCTACAGGACGTATTATTAGGACCCATTATGATGATTCACGTTCACTGAGAAACTGCAGCTGCTCAGATTTAGATCTCAGACTTCATCATGTTGTGATTTCAATTATATTTCCATTAACTGTGCTGCATTACTTCAGTCCATGACAGGATATTAACCGACTACTGATTGTATTACATGTAGGGATGCACCGATACCGATATCGGGCCGATACAGTTCTAATATACTCGTACTCGTTAAAGTTCGCTGATTACCAAGAACCGATACCAATCAGTGTTCTCCCCAGACGGTGGAATAGCGGCGCTGCGCTGCTATACTGCTAGCTCAGAGCCACTGTACTCATTTTCAAATTAAGGGTGTTTATTTCCTATATCTTTAACGATATGCAACGTGACGTCATCTGTAACAGCTGTCCATCGGGACCCTTTCTTCTCATACGGGACACAATGATTAAATGATTCTGCTAATGTTAGCTGCTTTATAGCCCGAGTGGGCTGCCGCGGTCTTCTCGTAGTGAGCAACAAGTGTCCCACTCTGATACGTGCGTCTGTTTGAGCGGCTCAGATAAATGTGTCGGTCCGCTGTCTTTAGTCACAACAGCCTTTGAACAAACTGTGCAGTGGACCGACGCCACAAAACCAAGCTACTAACGAGACGGTGCTGTTTTAGGAACAAGCTCTTGGCTCGCTGCGTGTTGTTGTGTTTGCTTCTCTGTGGAAAGTCAATGCGGGGGCGGAGCCACTATGAACTACGGGAGCCCATGAGGAGCGGCGAGGAGCAAGAAACAGACTCACAGCTGTTCATGCAGAGATGATTCTTTTCATCAAAAAGAACCTGCCACTCACTCTCCCAAAAAAAAACTTAGTTCAGAGACCACACCACTGCATGCTGACTGAAGTTTGAGATTTTGTTTGATTCAAATATGGACACTCTGCAATAGGTTCATCAATGTTGTGCAAAATAGTTAATTGATATTTTGTTTGATTAAAATGTGGAAACTCTGCAATAATTCTCAGAAGATTTCACAGAAAATGTTTATTTTTCATTTATCATCATTTGTTGTAACAAGCAGATTAATTGTCTTCCAATTAATTGCATTTTGCCTGATAGTTTTTTGGGGGTTGTTTTGGTGGTTGTAGTATCGGCATCGGTACTCGGTATCGGCAAGTACTCAGATCCAAGTATCGTATCGTATCGGGTTGAAAAAAGTGGTATCGGTGCATCCTTAATTACATGTATATCACAGAGTGAAAATACTCAACAACAAATAAAAGTCCTGCATCAAAAACAACCAGAGTAACAGTAGAGAAGTGTCGGCGTTAAAACACAGCAGCTGACTCATGGGATCATTTCAATCACTCCAGTTTAAAACGAGCACTTTGTAGAAGAAGTGTAATATTTACAATATTAAAGTATTATATACTTATAAACAGCTTGTTTATATAAGTAAATAAACAAGCTGTTCTCTGGTGGCAGGGTCCGCCACATGTAAACAAAGTAAAACAGTATAGATCGTGCTGTCATTGAAGGTCAGTTTGTTGAAGAGTCATGAAAACAAAGACAGTTTGATTATTTATTTGTTTGTTTGAAGATTTTTCTCGGCTCATCAAAATGTCTTCCATAAAACTACAGACTGCTCCTTTAAAGTCTGTTTCATCAGAGCTGCTGTTAGCCGGCTCTGCTAACTTCATGCTAATGACTGACTATAATGTTGCTCTGTTGTTTGAACGAGCCGTCACGGATCTGTGTGTGCGTGTGTGTGTGTGTGTGAGTGCGTGTGTGTGTGTGTTCACACCGGTGCACCGTGCCGTTACCCGGCGGTGTGTACGTACTCTGAACCTGCAGGTCCATCTCCCTCATTTCCGTAAACCTGTCGCGGAGGTCCATGGGAAGCTGCTCGATCACTGCCAGAGAAGAAAAAGCGGTTACCCTGCTAGCACGGCTAGGCTAACGGCCGGAGCCACACAGGCCGGTAAATAACACACACACAACGGACAATACGAGCCAAAAAAGCCTCCACCGCTTAGTTTGAGTCCCATACTCACTCTCGAGATAATCCTCCAGGTACAACATGGCGCTGAATTCGACGGTTTGAGCGTTTTATGAAACAATTGTCTTCTTTCAATATGGCGCCGTCAGCCGCTGTCTCGATCACAAAAATACCCCGAAAGTCTGAGGTCACACAATGTGACGCACACGGCTGCCTGGGCTCTGATTGGTTGAGACAGACGCGGGCGTTGACTTGCCTTCTCCGTACAGATGCATTGTGGGAGTGGTAGTTCAATACGGACCTGCATTGTTTATCCTGTAAAACATCCTCACATCTATCTCCAGATGGATTTATTTGAATATCTTTTGATTTAAGAGTGTATTTTCATCAGCTAACACTCTGTAGTGATGATGTACAGTAAATTCCATGTTCCTCACATGTGCAGCCAACTACAACATTGCACTAAGACTGCAGATACAAAAAATTACCAGGAAAAACAAGTAGAGGATTACACATTCAAGATTAGAAAAATATTTAAATATAATTCTGTCAAATCAGCATTTTAATGTCTGTTCTGTTTTATTTAATTTTTGTACATACAGGACCTGATTATTCTTCCCATAAACAACTAGCTCCTGTGACGACACTTAGCGCTGTTTGGAAACAGTGTCAGACTCTGACACAACGCTTTCATCAGACTGGAATGACAAATTCTTAAACTCTAATTAAGTACACATTATAATTACATTTCAATCTAAAGGGACGACTCAGTGGGAATCATGATGAGTTCATTTATGGATCCATGAATAACACGTTAGATTCTGTTGTAACCAGGTAAAAGAGGGAGTTAAAGAGGACTTCAACATAACCATCATGTATTTTCACAGTGTACATTAAACAGGTTATTCTGTCTCTTGTAATTAATTACACGTCTACTTGTTTCATTTATTCACATCGACTCAACATGATAGAAAACTTTGCATAAAATCTGAAACCTGACACCAGCATTGGATGGAAAATATACATGCAATTAAAATATTTCATTAGTCAGTTCAGTTATATATAGTTAGTGTTACAGTTCAGTTATATACAGTCAGTGTTACGGTTCAGTTGTATACAGTCAGTGTTACAGTTCAGTTATATACAGTCAGTGTTACAGTTCAGTTATATACAGTCAGTGTTACAGTTCAGTTATATACAGTCAGTGTTACAGTTCAGTTGTATACAGTCAGTGTTACAGTTCAGTTGTATACAGTCAGTGTTACAGTTCAGTTATATACAGTCAGTGTTACGGTTCAGTTATATACAGTCAGTGTTACACAGTTCAGTTATATACAGTCAGTGTTACAGTTCAGTTATATACAGTCAGTGTTACAGTTCAGTTATATACAGTCAGTGTTACAGTTCAGTTATATACAGTCAGTGTTACGGTTCAGTTATATACAGTCAGTGTTACGGTTCAGTTGTATACAGTCAGTGTTACGGTTCAGTTATATACAGTCAGTCAGTGTAACAGTTCAGTTAGTATAACAGTCAGTGTACAGTTCAGTTGAATACAGTCAGTGTTACAGTTCAGTTTATATACAGTCAGTGTTACATAGTTCAGTTATATACAGTCAGTGTTACAAGTTCAGTTATATACAGTCATGTGTTACATAGTTTCAGTTATATACAGTCAGTGTTTACATAGTTCAGTTGTATACAGTCAGTGTTACACATGTTCAGTTATATACAAGTCAGTGTTACACAGTTCAGTTATATACAGTCAGTGTTACGGTTCAGTGTATACAGTCAGTGTTTACAGTTTCAGTTGTATACAGTCAGTGTTACAGTTCAGTTATATACAGTCAGTGTTACATAGTTCAGTTATATACAGTCAGTGTTACACAGTTCAGTTATATACAGTCAGTGTTACGGTTCAGTTGTATACAGTCAGTGTTACAGTTCAGTTATATACAGTCAGTGTTACAGTTCAGTTGTATACATTAGTCAGTGTTACAGTTCAGTTATATACAGTCAGTGTAACAGTTCAGTTGGATACAGTCAGTGTTACGGTTCAGTTATATACAGTCAGTGTTACGGTTCAGTTATATACAGTCAGTGTAACAGTTCAGTTGGATACAGTCAGTGTTACAGTTCAGTTATATACAGTCAGTGTTACGGTTCAGTTATATACAGTCAGTGTTACGGTTCAGTTATATACAGTCAGTGTAACAGTTCAGTTATATACAGTCAGTGTTACAGTTCAGTTATATACAGTCAGTGTACAGTTCAGTTAAGTCAGTCAGTGTAAACAGTTAAGTTATATACAGTCAGTGTTACGGTTCAGTTATATACAGTCTTGTTACAGTTCAGTTATATACAGTCATGGTTACGGTTCAGTTATATACAGTCAGTGTTACACAGTTCAGTTATATACAGTCAGTGTTACACAGTTCAGTTATATACAGTCAGTGTTACAGTTCAGTTATATACAGTCAGTGTTACAGTTCAGTTATATACAGTCAGTGTTACGGTTCAGTTATATACAGTCAGTGTTACAGTTCAGTTATATACAGTCAGTGTTACGGTTCAGTTATATACAGTCAGTGTTACACAGTTCAGTTATATACAGTCAGTGTTACACAGTTCAGTTATATACAGTCAGTGTTACGGTTCAGTTATATACAGTCAGTGTTACAGTTCAGTTATATACAGTCAGTGTTACACAGTTTCAGTTATATACAGTCAGTGTTACGGTTCAGTTATATACAGTCAGTGTTACAGTTCAGTTATATACAGTCAGTGTTACAGTTCAGTTATATACAGTCAGTGTTACAGTTCAGTTATATACAGTCAGTGTTACAGTTCAGTTATATACAGTCAGTGTTACGGTTCAGTTATATACAGTCAGTGTTACAGTTCAGTTATATACAGTCAGTGTTACGGTTCAGTTATATACAGTCAGTGTTACACAGTTCAGTTATATACAGTCAGTGTTACAGTTCAGTTATATACAGTCAGTGTTACAGTTCAGTATACAGTCAGTGTTACAGTTCAGTTATATACAGTCAGTGTTACAGTTCAGTTATATACAGTCAGTGTTACACAGTTCAGTTATATACAGTCAGTGTTACACAGTTCAGTTATATACAGTCAGTGTTACGGTTCAGTTATATACAGTCAGTGTTACACAGTTCAGTTATATACAGTCAGTGTTACGGTTCAGTTATATACAGTTAGTGTTACGGTTCAGTTATATACAGTCAGTGTAACACAGTTTAGTTATATACAGTCAGTGTTAAAGTTCAGTTATATACAGTCAGTGTTACAGTTCAGTTATATACAGTCAGTGTAACACAGTTTAGTTATATACAGTCAGTGTTACAGTTCAGTTATATACAGTCAGTGTTACACAGTTTAGTTATATACAGTCAGTGTTACAGTTCAGTTATATACAGTCAGTGTTACACAGTTTAGTTATATACAGTCAGTGTTACACTGTTCAGTTATATACAGTCAGTGTTACACAGTTCAGTTATATACAGTCAGTGTTACAGTTCAGTTATATACAGTCAGTGTTACGGTTCAGTTATATACAGTCAGTGTTACACAGTTCAGTTGTATACAGTCAGTGTTACAGTTCAGTTATATACAGTCAGTGTTACGGTTCAGTTGTATACAGTCAGTGTTACAGTTCAGTTATATACAGTCAGTGTTACAGTTCAGTTATATACAGTCAGTGTTACAGTTCAGTTGTATACAGTCAGTGTTACAGTTCAGTTGTATACAGTCAGTGTTACAGTTCAGTTATATACAGTCAGTGTTACGGTTCAGTTATATACAGTCAGTGTTACACAGTTCAGTTATATACAGTCAGTGTTACAGTTCAGTTGTATACAGTCAGTGTTACAGTTCAGTTATATACAGTCAGTGTTACAGTTCAGTTTATACAGTCAGTGTTACAGTTCAGTTATATACAGTCAGTGTTACAGTTCAGTTATATACAGTCAGTGTTACAGTTCAGTTATATACAGTCAGTGTTACAGTTCAGTTATATACAGTCAGTGTTACAGTTCAGTTATATACAGTCAGTGTTACGGTTCAGTTATATACAGTCAGTGTTACAGTTCAGTTATATACAGTCAGTGTTACAGTTCAGTTATATACAGTCAGTGTTAACAGTTCAGTTATATACAGTCAGTGTTACAGTTCAGTTATATACAGTCAGTGTTACAGTTCAGTTGTATACAGTCAGTGTTACACAGTGCAGTTGTATACAGTCAGTGTTACAGTTCAGTTATATACAGTCAGTGTTACGGTTCAGTTATATACAGTCAGTGTTACGGTTCAGTTGTATACAGTCAGTGTTACAGTTCAGTTGTATACAGTCAGTGTTACACAGTTCAGTTATATACAGTCAGTGTTACAGTTCAGTTATATACAGTCAGTGTTACGGTTCAGTTATATACAGTCAGTGTTACACAGTTCAGTTATATACAGTCAGTGTTACAGTTCAGTTATATACAGTCAGTGTTACAGTTCAGTTATATACAGTCAGTGTTACAGTTCAGTTATATACAGTCAGTGTTACGGTTCAGTTGTATACAGTCAGTGTTACAGTTCAGTTATATACAGTCAGTGTTACAAGTTCAGTTATATACAGTCAGTGTTACAGTTCAGTTATATACAGTCAGTGTTACACAGTTCAGTTATATACAGTCAGTGTTACAGTTCAGTTTATATACAGTTCAGTGTTACAGTTCAGTTATATACAGTCAGTGTTACAGTTCAGTGTATACAGTCAGTGTTACGGTTCAGTTATATACAGTCAGTGTTACAGTTCAGTTATATACAGTCAGTGTTACACGTTCAGTTATATACAGTCAGTGTTACAGTTCAGTTATATACAGTAGTGTTACAGTTCAGTTATATACAGTCAGTGTTACAGTTCAGTTATATACAGTCAGTGTTACAGTTCAGTTGAATACAGTCAGTGTTACAGTTCAGGTGAGTCTACAGTCAGTGTTACAGTTCAGTTATATACAGTCAGTGTTACACAGTTCAGTTATATACAGTCAGTGTTACAGTTCGTTATATACAGTCAGTGTTACACAGTTCAGTTATATACAGTCAGTGTTACAGTTCAGTTATATACAGTCAGTGTTAACACAGTTCAGTTATATACAGTCAGTGTTACACAGTTCAGTTGTATACAGTCAGTGTTACAGTTCAGTTATATACAGTCAGTGTTACAGTTCAGTTATATACAGTCAGTGTTACAGTTCAGTTATATACAGTCAGTGTTACAGTTCAGTTGAATACAGTCAGTGTTACAGTTCAGTTATATACAGTCAGTGTTACACAGTTCAGTTATATACAGTCAGTGTTACAGTTCAGTTATATACAGTCAGTGTTACACGGTTCAGTTATATACAGTCAGTGTTACAGTTCAGTTATATACAGTCAGTGTTACAGTTCAGTTGTATACAGTCAGTGTTACAGTTCAGTTATATACAGTCAGTGTTACACAGTTCAGTTATATACAGTCAGTGTTACACAGTTCAGTTATATACAGTCAGTGTTACGGTTCAGTTGTATACAGTCAGTGTTACGGTTCAGTTGTATACAGTCAGTGTTACAGTTCAGTTATATACAGTCACTGTTACGGTTCAGTTGTATACAGTCAGTGTTACGGTTCAGTTATATACAGTCAGTGTTACGGTTCAGTTATATACAGTCAGTGTTACAGTTCAGTTATATACAGTCAGTGTTACACAGTTCAGTTATATACAGTCAGTGTTACAGTTCAGTTATATACAGTCAGTGTTACGGTTCAGTTATATACAGTCAGTGTTACGGTTCAGTTATATACAGTCAGTGTTACACAGTTCAGTTATATACAGTCAGTGTTACAGTTCAGTTGTATACAGTCAGTGTTACACAGTTCAGTTATATACAGTCAGTGTTACACAGTTCAGTTGTATACAGTCAGTGTTACAGTTCAGTTGTATACAGTCAGTGTTACAGTTCAGTTATATACAGTCAGTGTTACACAGTTCAGTTATATACAGTCAGTGTTACACAGTTCAGTTGTATACAGTCAGTGTTACAGTTCAGTTGTATACAGTCAGTGTTACAGTTCAGTTATATACAGTCAGTGTTACAGTTCAGTTATATACAGTCAGTGTTACAGTTCAGTTATATACAGTCAGTGTTACACAGTTCAGTTGTATACAGTCAGTGTTACGGTTCAGTTATATACAGTCAGTGTTACACAGTTCAGTTATATACAGTCAGTGTTACAGTTCAGTTATATACAGTCAGTGTTACAGTTCAGTTATATACAGTCAGTGTTACACAGTTCAGTTATATACAGTCAGTGTTACACAGTTCAGTTATATACAGTCACTTCACAATCACTCACGTAGTTGGTGATGTCCACGTACCTTTGGCCACATATATGTTGACAGAGAATATTCTTTCTTTAAGCAGAATAACTTTATGAATCACACACACACACACACACACACACACGCTAACTGATATACAGAGCGAGATGTGTGTGTCTCATTTAACTCCATGAATCAGCCTCTCTCTCTCGTTGTGTGTGTGTGTGTGTGTGTGTGTGTTTCTGTTTCCTTCATCCTCCTCTTCCTCTTCAACACAACAACAGTCGGAGCCTGTCGGCCCTCTGACCCGCGGCTCTGCGGCTGGAGGCGGATACATTCCTCTGTCCTCCCCCAGGACTCTGCCTGCCTGCCGGGGGGAGGGGGGGGGGAGAGGGGGGAGGAAGGGAGGGAGGGCGGCGGCTGCTGCTGTGCGCATATAATTAGTTTGGAAGAAGAAGCAGCAGGACGGGACGGGACGGGCCGGGCCGGACAGAGAGCCGCCCCCCTGCCTGCAGCCAGCAGTCCGACTCAGCTCGTCAGTGTGGACCGTTGCAGCAGATTTGAAGCTGCTGCTGAACGTCGTTACTTTTCCTCTCCTCCAGTTTCTGGATCATATCACTCTTGTTGTGAACGTGACTGTGCGCAGACTCGTGGGTTGAACGGATCCGCGCCGCTGTGCGTATTTTCGGCGCTAAGTGAGTGATGATTGATGTGGAAATGTCAGCGCCGCCGCCGCGCACAGCTCGGCACACTCCATCATCCCGGCGGGGCTGCGGGAAGTAACTAACCACCTGTTGTGGAAGTTTCCTGGAGCTCGAGACGAATAAACCCGAGCAGCTAAACCAGACCGGCGGACACAGCCGAGTGACGGAGAGGGCGCGCGGGGAGCGGAACGCGGCTTTTACGCACGGAGCAGACGCAGTTTCTGAGAAGAGGCTCTTCTGATGAGCGACAAGCTGCTGCAGCGTCGCTCCGGCCGCCCTGCTGTCTGTCTGCTGTCTGTCTGTCGGTCTGCCTGTCTGCTGTCTGTCTGCGCTGAGTATGGTGCCATGGTGCCCCGGCCTCACATGAGCGGCACACCGGAGCTCCGGTCGGGATGGCTCGGGAGGACGCGGTGAGGTGTCTGCGCTGCCTGCTGTACGCGCTCAATCTGCTCTTCTGGGTGAGACACAGACAGACCACATCTGATCCGTTTATCGATCAGTCACATCAGGACAGGAAGCGACAGGGCACCGTTAATCTGATATCAAGTAGCAGCCTGTCCCTGAACGCATCACATGTGGAGCACCAGTTTTAGATCAGTCACATGTGAACAACATCAGCGTGAGCCATTTAACAGTTACACATGTTGTACACATGATGCACATGTGATACATTTTGTGACAAAACATTTAACTTTAGTTTCACATCAAGTTTTATCACATGTGATTTTGAGTGACTGGACATGTGTAACATAAAAGCTGTGAAACCATTTATTCACATTTAATGTCACATGTGAACACATCTGTGAACATATTCACATAGCTTCACACTGAGGTTCATGTGGTTTCACACTCATGACAGTTCACATGTGATAACAGTATTTAAATAGATTTCACATAATTCCATTTAATTTCTTTTAAATGCATCACATGTGAATAACATCTGTGAAATCACAATTTCATTGATTAACATTTACACATATTTCACACGTGAAAATGTAAAAAGAAAAACAATAACTTATATGTGCTGATTTCATATCTGGTTTCATATGTGGAACGATGTGATGAAAGTCTCATGTGAAAACTTTTAATGTGCAAAAGTATCAGGTGGAGGTCCAACATTTCACATGTGAGGATTTCACATGCGGTTTTGAGAGATTCGGTGTGAAACACATTTTTAACATCACATGTAAAAAGCGGTTTCACATGTGTGACTTCACATCGTGGTTCTCATGAGAACCATGTGTCCAACAGTTACACATGTTTTACACATGATTCACATGTGAGATGTTGAATAGTTCACATGGGATCATTTCACATCTGGAGGTCATGTGATTTATTTTGTGACAAAACATGTGACCTTTATTTCACATCACATTTCATCACATGTGATGACTTCACACTCACAGACACATGTGATGTATTTCACATGTGCAGGAGAACATGACGCTGTTTCACATGAAATATATCACATGTCCCCTGACAGGTATATTTATGAGTCAGCTCACATTGATGAGTTTACCTGTAAACAACATGTAAACAACATGTAATCAGTTACACTAACAGCTCTCAGTCTGGCTGTGTGTCACATCTTATTCATGGACAAAAATATATGGACACAACACTCAAGTTATTTAGTAGTTTGTGACCAAATACTTGTAATCATATAATCTGCTCATACATGAAAACATAACAAATGAGTCGAGTATCTGAGTAAATGTAAAGTAAACTATTAAGACTCCAATTTGTTATGTTGACAAAACAGTCGTGAACTAAACTCACAGCAGTAATCAGTTATTAGTCAGTCAGTAATCAGTTACTTCATCATGTTTACAGTGAAGGTTCTCAGTGAATCTAGGCCACCGTCTGTCTGTCTCACAGCATGTCTCACATTCTGAGGTGTTATTTGTAGGCAGCAGAAACTGATCTGTGTGTGTGTGTGTGTGTGTGTGTGTGTGTGTGTGTGTGTGTGTGTGTGTGTGTGTCCAGCTGATGTCAGCATGTGTGCTGGGAGTGGCAGCGTGGATCAGAGACTCCCTGAACACCGTCCTGACCCTGACAGCCCACACCAGGTGAGTCTCACACACACAGAGCTCAGGTAACACAGAGGGACCAGGACCGGGACCTGATGGTCCTGATGGTCCTGATGGTTCTGATGGACCTGACGAGGAGTCTCAAAGTCGAGGTCTGCTTCACAGGAACCATATCTGATGTCTCTCAGCAACACCTCTGTATCTGTGTGTAATCAGATACTTCACTCAGTAAAAGTACCAGGTAGAAAAAGTACTCAAGTACAAGTTTACAAGTAAAAGTGTGTGTGTGTGTGTGTGTGTGTGTGTGCATGTGTGTGTGTGCAGGCTGGAGGAGGCGGCCGTCCTCACCTACTCTCCAGCTGTTCACCCCGTCATCATCGCTGTGTGCTGCTTCCTCATCATCGTGGCCATGGTGGGATACTGTGGCACGCTCAGGTGTAACCTGCTGCTGCTGTCCTGGGTACGTCCCACCTGTGACACACACACACACACACACACACACAGTAGCAGCAGGTTTATAACATGCTCCCTCTGCAGAGAGTCTGTGTGGCCCAGGAGAAGAACCTGAACAGAACCTCCTCCAGGTGAGAGCAGGTGCAGCATCGGTTACCATGGTGATGGAACAGGTAACAGCACCTGCTGAGTCCATCAGGTGAAGTCTGTCAGAGGTGAACAGTGATCAGTCTGTCTCCATCTGCATCACTGTGAGCCACATCACCTGTCTGCTGTCACCTGAGGGGGCGTGGCCAGGTGTCATGTGTCTCTATTGTCCTCAGATGAGATAAGATTGTCCCTTCAGTCCGTCGGACACAGAGGAGGACACCCAGAGGGCATGATGGGAAATACAGCCCACACACCCGACAGGTCACAGCTCAACGTCAGACCGGGCTCACTGTGTCTGTGTGTCTGTGTGTGTGTGTGTGTGTGCGTGTGTGTCAGTCGGACCGGGCTCACTGTGTGTGTGTGTGTGTGTGTGTGTGTGTGTGTGTGTGTGCGTGTGTGTCAGTCGGACCGTGCTCACTGTGTGTTTGTGTGTTTCAGTACTTCTGCAGTCTGCTGGTGATCTTCTGTGTGGAGCTGGCGAGCGCTGTGTGGACCTACGACGAGGTCAGAAACATGTTCGTCTTGTTTTGACACAGTTCTATCCAGGCCCGGTCCAAACGTTTCACCACACAAGATTTTAATTATATAAAAATAATTCTTTTCTTTCTCAAAGTATTAATGTGCTCATATTTGTTTGTTATATAAAACTTTATTGTTATAATGATGATTATTACAGTTATGTTTCCTTCGTCTTCTTCTTCTTCTTCTTCTTCTTCTTCTTCTCCTCAGTGTTCTGACTCCTTCATGTCAGAACACTGCCAACATTATGACTTCATGTCAGGTTGATTGCTGTAATAATTTCACTTTGATAAAGTAAAACATGAACATTCAGAGAAGTTCTGATCCACTCAAAAGGACCAATCAGAGAGCAGGATGTGAGCAGCAGCTGAGGTTACCGACACGACCGACTTCTAAGAATAAACAGAAATGTGAGACGAGCGGCTCACACACACACACACACACGCACACACACACACACACACACACACACATCAGTACAAGTGTACACAAAAATACACACTACTACTATTCACAGCAGATACACAACAAACAGCCTGTTCGCTGCTACACAACCACAATACATCACAAGAAGAAGAAGAAGAAGAAGAAGAAGACGAGGAGGAGGAGGAGGAGGAGGTCGCTGTGAGGTCATCAGTGTGTCCGCTCAGAGCAGCTGTGTGTGTTTTTACCTGCAGGCTGATGTCACTATCTCACCTGTCTGCCTGCAGGGGGTTGTGGGTAGTCACTGTGGGGTTTCTTATCAGCAGAGGGCTGCACACACACACACACACACACACACACACACCTGCTGACATGCTCTTTGTCTTTATGTGTGTGTGTGTGTGTGTGTGTGTGCAGCCCTCGGTGCAGCGCTCTGATATGATCAGTCTGAAGTCGAGGATGCCGAACTACGGCCTGCAGCGGTACCAGTGGCTCACACACACCTGGAACAGCTTCCAGACAGAGGTCAGAGGTCTCACACACACACACACAACCACACACACACGAGCACTGTGGGGTCATGTGACCTGCTGCTGACAGGTGTGTGTGTGTTTACCTGTGGACAGTTTCAGTGCTGCGGGGTGATCTACTTCACTGATTGGCTGGAGATGACAGAGATGGAGTGGCCTCCTGACTCCTGCTGCTCCAATCAGTATCCAGGATGTGCTCGCCACGCCCACTACCACGACCTCAGTGACCTCCACCAAGAGGTGAGACGCCGCCGACTCTGATTGGATGAGAGAGAGGAAGCTGAGTGACACTGCGATCAGACGGTTCAGTAGTTGTGGTTCTGTTCATGTTACAGGGCTGCGGTCCAAAGATCTACAGCTTCATCAGAGGGACGAAGCAGCTGCAGGCGCTGCGTTTCCTGGGCGTGTCCATCGGCGTGGCTCAGATCCTCGCCATGGCGCTCACACTCACGCTGCTCTGGGCACTTTATTACGGGAGGAAGTCTCCAGAGCTGGACTCAACGCTGCCGCCGCAGGATGACTCCGCCCCTCTCAGAGTGACTCATGGAGCCTCTGCTGAAGCCTCACAGTCGGGCTGCAGCCGCTCCAATAAAGGATGTTCTGTTCTGACGGCCGCACAGAGCGGACTGCAGTTTGAGATGGAGCGACTGTCGTAGCAGCTGATCGGTCCAAAACCGGTCTGGTTTCAGTTTGATCCAAAACACTCGAACCCACAAGTTCAGATCTGAGAACAAGGTGATCGCAGCATTCAAAAGTCCAGATGGTCTCAGTCTGATGTGGTTTGGTTCCGTGTTGTTCTGGTGACTCTCTCAGGTCTGGTTCTGTTGTTTGTTCTCTGAGAGGCATTAAACAGTCGGATCAGCTGAGAGACCGCCTCACTATCTCAGAACCAGCAGCTGAGAGACCGTCACTCCCAGAACAGTTCTGCATGATGTAACGTTCAGGGTCGACGTACAGCAGCTCTGGCCCCCACACACCGCCCAGACTCAAACCCACAACCAGCTGCCTTTATCCGACCACTCTCTGACCACTCCGTCTGACCCATTCGGCAGAAAAGTTGCATTGAAACGGACCGCCTCGACTACTGCCAACTACACAGCAGCGCGTACGTTCTGCGCTTGCGCAAGATGCGATAAGCCTCCTTAACATCGGGTGGCGCTAGTCTCGTGCCAGTACTCTGAAACATAAAACAGGAAATGACGGAACGGAGTGCAGCCAGTAGATGATCAGAGAGAAACAAAGTGTCGGCTCAGTATTCTGACCTGAGAAGACGTTTGGTACTCGGCATTACTTGAAAGATCAGTTGACTGAGCTGATGGTTGCATTGTCTGCTGTCGGGCTCGTTATTACAGTATACGAAGACGTCGCAGGAGGGAAAAAGTGGTTTGTTCGGCTCCTCCCACACACGGCGCTGATTCGCTAGCACACCGCCAATCAGAATGGTCATTGAACAGACAGCCAATCAGAGAACCTAATGGCTCAGACGGCCGACAGCCAACCTCCTCAGACTTCGCATGTTGAATCGGAGCAGATAACGTCCGTGCAGCTCCGAAAGCTCCAACGCAGCTGAACACACCGAACAGATTTGTTCCCGACATCGTCCGAGTCTCCCCAAACGCTGCAGACGGCCAGCGGTTGGCCCGGTGTGTTCCTGCCTTAAGGCCTCAGTCTGCTCTGATTGGTCGGCTCACACACACCTGAGCCAGCACCGCTGACATCAACAGAGCAGCTGAGATAAATCAAACATAATTAAATTAAAAACATTTTACGTGTGTTTAGACCGTTTGGTGTTTCTGTTATGTTCTTGTTTGACTGGACGTCCGTCAAGACATCACTGCTGAGAGTCAAATGTTTCTGAGACAGAACACGCTGATCCAAGTTGTTCAGGACCGACCCGACCGCAGACTGAGACTCTAACGTTAAGTTTTTCTTTATTTCAACCATTTCTGAGCTGTAACGTCTTCAGCAGGTTTGTTTACGACCCGGTCGTCACCGTGAGCTCAGATCTGAACCTGGTGAGTGAAGTGTTTTGTTACTGACAGATATGATGATGAGGACGGACACAAGGTGGGTTCTGGTACTGTGTGGTTCTTCACTGGATGAGAACATGAACTGACTGAACTGAAGCACTAAAGGAAACAACCACTGTGAGAACGGAGGAACGTTCTTCTTGTTCTTGACACTAAAAAGACGAGTTGACTCTTTAAAGAAGTGAAGAGGTCCGGAGGAGCAGCAGGAGCCCGTCAGAGACCCGCAGAACTGTGCATGAGGTGAATATTTAATGTGTCCTGGTGTTTCTCACTGGAATCAAGTGAACATTACAGCGGGAGAATAAAGTGAGGAGCTGGATGTGGTCAGCAGGGTGGAGGAGGTGTCGATGCTGCTGCAGACAAATAAAACAACCGTCATGAATCTGATCGTGTGTCTGTTGGTGTGAAACTTCATCGTCATGTCGACAGACAGGAAACACAGGATTAAAAAGTGGGCGGAGCCACTGTGACATCACCCACAGGTCTCTGAAGAGCCAGTGTGAAGCTTCTGGGGTACCGGCCACCGTCAGCATAGGAGCACCTCCACCCAACTGCACCTGACTCCACCCGACTGCACCTGACTCCACCCGACTGCACCTGACTCCACCCGACTGCACCTGACTCCACCGACTGCACCCAACTGCATCTGACTCCACCCAACTGCATCTGACTCCACCCGACTGCATCTGACTCCACCCGACTGCACCCGACTCCACCCGACTGCATCTGACTCCACCCGCCTGCACCCGACTCCACCCGCCTGCACCCGACTCCACCTGACTCCACCTGACTCCACCCGTCTGCACCCGACTCCACCTGACTCCTGGCTAATCAAAAACAAGGTCTAGTTAGTAAATAAGCCCACAGAGCTGGAAGCTACCAGGCTAGCTAATGCTAACAAGTGTTCACATAGAAAGGCAAGCAGATTTCACCTCACGTTACCTGAGTGTGTGTGTGTGTGTGTGTGTGTGTGAGACGGCTGAGAGTGACGATGAATCCAGTCGACTCCGCAGGTTCTGGACTGCCGTCTGCTGGTTAACAGTAAGACCGGTGTCTGTCCCTCCCCTCCCGTCTGTCAGTCCAGTTAACCACATAGAAAGATTTATTGTGTTATTATGTGTCTGATTGTTGCATTAAAGATTCTAAAAAAGGCAGAGACGTGAAGATCAAACAGGCCACGCCTCCAAATGTTACATTCCTTTATGCCTGAAGATGATTTGAAGCAGTGAGTTGTATAAAAGTTGTGATGAAGGATAAATGATCAGCATGTTCAGTTCTGCTGTTCAGTTCTGATCTGGCAGGTATGGGTACTGACTCAGGTGTGGGGCCTCGAGTGGCTGTTTGATGAACTGCAGCTTCATTTTTCAGCCCGACTCACAGTGAGCCTCATTCTGGCTCTTCTGGATCCATTCAGCCACGTCGAGTCAAACCGAGCAGGGCCAGCGATGGACCAGCTCCAGAGTGAAGTCAAGCTGCAGTGACGGGCGAGGCTGCTTCATATACGCGTTGTATACATGTTGTGTTGTCTACATGTTATATACATGTTATATATATGTTGTCTACATGTTATATACATGTTATATATATGTTGTCTACACGTTATATACATGTTATATATATGTTGTATACATGTTATATACATGTTATATATGTGTTTTATACATGTTATATATGTGTTATATATGTGTTATATACACATTATATATGTGTTGTCTACATGTTATATACATGTTATATGTTGTATACATGTTATATACATGTTATATATGTGTTTTATACATGTTATATACATGTTATATATGCTGTATACATGTTATATACATGTTATATATGTGTTTTATACATGTTATATATGTGTTTTATACATGTTATATATGTGTTATATATGTGTTATATACACATTATATATGTGTTGTCTACATGTTATATACATGTTATATGTTGTATACATGTTATATACATGTTATATATGTGTTTTATACATGTTATATATGTGTTATATATGTGTAATATACACATTATATATGTGTTGTCTACATGTTATATACATGTTATATATGTGTTTTATACATGTTATATACATGTTATATATGCTGTATACATGTTATATACATGTTATATATGCTGTATACATGTTATATACATGTTATATATGCTGTATACATGTTATATACATGTTATATATTTTGTATACATGTTATATACATGTTTTATATATGTTCTATACATGTTACATACATGTTATATATGTGTTATATACACATTATAAATGTGTTGTCTACATGTTATATACATGTTATATATGTGTTATATACACATTATATACGTGTTGTCTACATGTTATATACATGTTTTATATATGTGTTGTCTACATGTTATATACACATTATATACGTGTTGTCTACATGTTATATACATGTTATATATGCTGTCTACATGTTATATACGTGTTGTCTACATGTTATATACATGTTTTATATATGTGTTGTCTACATGTTATATACATGTTATATGTTGTATACATGTTATATACATGTTATATATGTGTTTTATACATGTTATATATGTGTTATATATGTGTTATATACACATTATATATGTGTTGTCTACATGTTATATACATGTTATATGTTGTCTTCATGTTATATACATGTTATATATGTGTTTTATACATGTTATATACATGTTATATATGTTGCATGCATGTTATATACATGTTTTATATATGTTCTATACATGTTACACACATGTTATATATGTGTTACATACACATTATATACGTGTTGTCTACATGTTATATACATGTTATAAATGTTGTCTACATGTTATATACATGTTATATATGTGTTATATACACATTATATACGTGTTGTCTACATGTTATATACATGTTATATATGTGTTATATACACATTATATACGTGTTGTCTACATGTTATATACATGTTATATGTTGTATATGTTATATACATGTTATATATGTGTTTTATACATGTTATATATGTGTTATATATGTGTTATATATACATCATATATGTGTTGTCTACATGTTATATACATGTTATATGTTGTCTACATGTTATATACATGTTATATACATGTTATATATGTTGCATACATGTTATATATGTGTTGTCTACATGTTATATACATGTTATATATGTGTTATATACACATTATATACGTGTTGTCTACATGTTATATACATGTTATATATGTGTTTTATACATGTTATATATTTGTTATATATGTGTTATATATACATTATATATGTGTTGTCTACATGTTATATACATGTTATATATGTGTTACATACACATTATATACGTGTTGTCTACATGTTATATACATGTTATAAATGTTGTATACATGTTATATATGTGTTGTCTACATGTTATATACATGTTATATATGTGTTACATACACATTATATACGTGTTGTCTACATGTTATATACATGTTATATATGTGTTATATACACATTATATACGTGTTGTCTACATGTTATATACATGTTATATATGTGTTATATACACATTATATACGTGTTGTCTACATGTTATATACATGTTATAAATGTTGTATACATGTTATATATGTGTTGTCTACATGGTATATACATGTTATATATGTGTTGTCTACATGTTATATACATGTTATATATGTGTTGTCTACATGTTATATACATGTTATATATGTGTTGTCTACATGTTATATACATGTTATATATGTGTTGTCTACATGTTATATACATGTTACATAGATGTTGTATACATGTGTGTGTGAGTGAGTGAGTGTGTGTGTGTGTGTGTGTGTGTAATCTGTGTGCAGCAGCTCACTGAGGCTCCGTCCAAACTGCTGAGACAGGAAAACACCAAACTTCATCTAAAACACATTCCTCAGTCACACTGCAGCTGTTGGAGAAAGTGGAGAACACACACACACACACACACACACACTCTCACTCTCTCTCAGACACACACACACTCATACACACACACACACACACTGAGGTGTCAGCTGTTGGGTGTGTAAAGCTCTCCACATCCAGCGTGGATGAAATTCTAGCTGCTCCACCGCTGCTCAGTATTAATAGATGCTGTGACTGACAGACGACCTGTTCATGTTTTACACTCTGACTGTTTTTATATTTTAAATGTGATCATAGTTGATCATCACACACAGCATTGGATCCTAACACAGCTTACAGAACCAGAACTGGAGTGTATCTAACGGCTCCTCTTCGGGTCGAGCTCGTCTCTCTTGTGGTTCCTACAAGTCTCCATCTTCAGTCCAGTTCTTTTCTCCTTGTGCCTGCGATGCACAGCTCTGAAGGGGTTCTGTTCAGTTGTCTGACTGTAAGAAACAAAACACCTCCAAGGGCCCAGCTGGGTTCTTCACCTGGACCATCAGTTCTGAATGAAGCGACGCAGACGGGTCGAGTGTTTTAATAGGACAATGTTTTATTTTATTTACTCACACCGCACCGACTAGAATCATGGAGGCTTCTCTTCTTAATATCATCCTCAATAATTCATCTCTTATCAATAAAACACAAGCTGTAAACAAAAGTATTGATTATAATAATCATCAGGTCAACTGTCACCGCTCCATCAGACCAACACATGCAGGTTTCACCTCTGAGAGGAATAAAAGAAGAAACGTCTGAAACATGAGATGACTGACCTCACCAGAGAGAACGAGCACAGCACGATGCACGAGCAACAGCAGTAATAACAATAACAACAATAATAACAATAACAACAATAACAACAATAATAACAATAATAATAATAATAATAATAATAATAATAGTAATCCTCATTTCTGTCTTTTATAAACAAAATCAAGAATATGATCCTCAAAAATATGTTTCTATTTTCTCCCTTCATCCCAAAATGTACAAAACAAAGAAAGCAGAAGCTCAAAGAGGTCAGAAGCATCTGTCACATGACAGCAGAGCAGTGACGGAGGGGCGGGGTCACCTCCACCTGCTCCTCCACTCAGACGTCCTCTTCAAAAGAAAACAACAAAGTAATCACTCCTCTTTTAATCGGGCTCCAGGTGAGGTTCCGGTGCTGACAGATGAGATGTCAGTCATTAGAGCCTTTCTCAATATATTTGCATCATACGTCCACAAATGTCTGAGAGCAGAAACGTCCAGAAAATCCATCCAGGTAATGAATGTACAGGTGAGAGAGTCCCAGAACCTGACTGTAGGAAAGGGCTTCGTATCAAAGTGGATTCAAACCAGTCCAGACTGATCCAGAAACCGTAAACGGCTGCAGGTCAGAAACACTTCCTCCGCTTCCTGTGATAACGAGTTAATTACAAGATTACAACTGTTGTTTTCTGTGTTAACAATAAACTTTGTAGTAATTTACGTCGTTATCACAAGATCATTTATCATCACAATGAAAACAACAGTTGTTCTCCATGAAAGAAATATTATTTAACCCGTTAATAAGAAAATGAAGGAAATGATGTGTCTGAGCGGCTGTTCAGAGAGAGGTGAGACTGGAACAGACACACACTGAAGCTCTGACAACATCTGGAACACAAACTAATGACTATCGTCTTTCAGTGTTCCAGTGTGAGAGCACTGAGCTGCACGACGTGTTCCAGGCTAACCCTGCAGTTAGCATCGCTCTGCTTCCCTCTGCGGACAGACTCAGTTGGATTTTGGATTATTACAGAAAATAATCTCTGTGACAAACACAAAGTTATGATACTGACACATTTTGTTCATCACAGTAGTGAAGTGGCTGCTTTTACATCTCTGGCTTAAACTCCAGACTGTCACCTCTGAGCTACAGAGTGCTGTTAGCCTGTTAGCATGCTAACTTCAGTAGACATCTCTGAAACAAATACTTATTTCAAATGTTTTTGAATTTAAATATGGACATATTTTACAGATTGCCCTGACTCAATAATAACTTGTGGACACAATATGGATTTACATGTTTAGCTACTGCAGAGAAATGCTACTGTGAATATTAATTCACTGGAACAGACTTTGGAGTTACGTTACGTAAAGAACAGGAGGAAGATTAACTTGCTGATTCTGACAGTTAAAGAAATGGTTAATACACTTAAATCATTCAGAGAGTCAGATGTTTATGCTAGCCTAGCTTAGCTCTGTGCTAAGTTCAAAACTCCAACGTACACGTATAAAGTTCAGAATTTAATGTAATTTGTAAAATCTGGACATAAAACGTGTAAAAACAACAGTTTCTGGTTTTAGAGGACGTCAGGCTACATGCTGAAGCTACGCTAATTGTTGACGAACAAGAGCTATGCTCAGCTAACCACGTGCTGTTTTAATGGTCAGAATCAGTGAGATAAAACTTTAAGACTTTCATTATTATAATCGTAACTTTTAAAAGCCGGTAGTATTTAGCATAGTTGTCTACTTACTGCTGGTAAATCACATGAAGCTGAAGACGTCAGGTATCATCTGTATTGATCCTGCTGTAGCTCCCTGTCTCTCCGTTAGCTGCTGAGCTAATGCTACTTTAGCTAAGATTAGCTAATGCTATAAATTCACAGACTGATGGAGCAAGCTGCCGCTCAGCTCGGATTTTAAAAGAAAAGTTTAAAAGATCTGGACGTAATGAGATTAAAACTGTAACTGAGGACATCGGACTGTTACGCAACATCTGCTCTCTCAATACAGTCGGCACTCCATCGCTATCAGGCTATCGTACAGGGCTAGAAAATAACGTGCACAGGCAGCTAACACTATATTAAATATAATTTATCAACCAACACACACTGAACATCGGACAGATGCTGCGTTTGTTAGCTTTTAAAGTATTAAAACAATACAAAGCCATTCAAACAGCCAGCTGTTGGTTGTGTAGTTTAGCTAACGTCAGGAAGTGAGAACAGTTTCTAAATGTACACAGTGTCCATCCTGCTGGATATTATGGAACAGTTGGTCGGATCAAGGTTGACTTTTTATGTTCTAAGGGGGTTTAGTTTTAAAGTTATTGGCTTCATATTCATGTGTGACGACAGCGGTCGGTAGAGCAGCGTGTCGCTAACGTAAGTCATGTGTTAGCTCGTGGTGCCGTTCGAAAGCCAAATCTGCCTGACAGTGTTTGAAGCTCAGCGACATCACGAGGCAACAAGTGCGTTAAAGAAATCTGCAAGCAAGACAAAACAGAGAAACGCTGCAGTGCAACGACAGAGACACGTTCTGATCACAAGCTGACGTCAGCGTTTGTCATGATGGCATCAGATGAGTTCTGTACAGCAGAGGAAGGCTGTCAGGTACAAAACTGGTATATACAGAGTCAGAACCAGCAGTCTGCATGCAGACGAAAGGCCCGACACACACCGATCCATGCACTCAAACACACACACACACACAGATACTGAACATGCTCAAAGGTTCTACGTCAGCGCTGCAAGTACAAAACCTCGTCCTCTACATCAGCTACTGAAAGGAACAGATCCTGGTTTAGAGAAGAACACTTGTCAGCCATTTCACGCTACGTTAGCCCTGATCCACAACTCCGCTATGTAACATCCTGCGGGTCATCCTGTTTGTGACCTGGACCGGCCCGGCAAGACCCGGATGTCTTCTCAGGCGACCTCGAACGATTATCACAGGTGAAGAAGACCGTTAGTGTCCGAATGGTGTGAAGGAGGTCCGGTACGCTGCAGCGGCCATTTTGTTTTGTGAGACGCTGAAAATGGACCTATTAAATATTTAATGTTGGAGGACAAGACGAGCTCAACACTCCGTCTGTGATCTGGACTGTAAATATAATAATAATGAAGACATGAACACATAAATAACTCAATATAAATAAGTACATTAATTAAGCTATTATAAATAGCAACATTTTGATGATATAAATAATTAATTAAATTAAAACTCAGCTGAAAACAAAACAAAATTATAAAAAATAAAATCTGTCGCACCAAAATACATCGTAAGACTTGCATAATTTATTCATTTAAATTGGTTTAAGTTTTCTGCTCAGTTCTATTCTCATTAAAACTCTGCATCACATGTTGGCCTTTATTCAGTTTTCTGCTTTAATGTATTGCAGTGTCATAAACATAAGAATAATAAAGGTAAAGAATAATAAAGGTCAGAATAATAAAGGTCAGAATAATAAAGGTAAAGAATAATAAAGGTCAGAATAATAAAGGTCAGAATGATAAAGGTCAGAATAATAAAGGTCAGAATAATAAAGGTCAGAATGATAAAGGTCAGAATAATAAAGGTCAAAATAATAAAGGTCAGAATAATAAAGGTCAGAATAATAAAGGTAAAGAATAATAAAGGTCAGAATAATAAAGGTAAAGAATAATATAGGTCAGAATAATAAAGATCAGAATAATAAAGGTAAAGAATAATAAAGGTCAGAATGATAAAGGTCAGAATGATAAAGGTCAGAATAATAAAGGTCAGAATAATAAAGGTCAGAATAATAAAGGTAAAGAATAATAAAGGTCAGAATAATAAAGATCAGAATAATAAAGGTAAAGAATAATAAAGGTCAGAATGATAAAGGTCAGAATGATAAAGGTAAAGAATAATAAAGGTCAGAATGATAAAGGTAAAGAATAATAAAGGTCAGAATAATAAAGGTCAGAATGATAAAGGTCAGAATAATAAAGGTAAAGAATAATAAAGGTCAAAATAATAAAGGTCAGAATAATAAAGGTCAGAATAATAAAGGTAAAGAATAATAAAGGTCAAAATAATAAAGGTCAGAATAATAAAGGTCAGAATAATAAAGGTAAAGAATAATAAAGGTCAAAATAATAAAGGTCAGAATAATAAAGGTAAAGAATAATAAAGGTCAGAATAATAAAGGTCAGAATAATAAAGGTCAAAATAATAAAGGTCAGAATAATAAAGGTCAGAATAATAAAGGTAAAGAATAATAAAGGTCAGAATAATAAAGATCAGAATAATAAAGGTAAAGAATAATAAAGGTCAGAATGATAAAGGTAAAGAATAATAAAGGTCAGAATAATAAAGGTCAGAATAATAAAGGTCAAAATAATAAAGGTCAGAATAATAAAGGTCAGAATAATAAAGGTAAAGAATAATAAAGGTCAGAATAATAAAGGTCAGAATAATAAAGGTCAGAATAATAAAGGTCAGAATAATAAAGATCAGAATAATAAAGGTCAGAATAATAAAGGTCAGAATGATAAAGGTAAAGAATAATAAAGGTCAGAATGATAAAGGTAAAGAATAATAAAGGTCAGAATAATAAAGGTCAGAATGATAAAGGTAAAGAATAATAAAGGTCAGAATAATAAAGGTAAAGAATAATAAAGGTCAAAATAATAAAGGTCAGAATAATAAAGGTAAAGAATAATAAAGGTCAGAATAATAAAGGTCAGAATAATAAAGGTAAAGAATAATAAAGGTTAGAATAATAAAGGTCAGAATAATAAAGGTCAAGAATAATAAAGGTCAAAATAATAAAGGTCAGAATAATAAAGGTAATGAATAATAAAGGTAAAGAATAATAAAGGTCAGAATGATAAAGGTAAAGAATAATAAAGGTAAAGAATAATAAAGGTCAGAATAATAAAGGTAATGAATAATAAAGGTAAAGAATAATAAAGGTCAGAATAATAAAGGTCAGAATAATAAAGGTAAAGAATAATAAAGGTAAAGAATAATAAAGGTCAGAATGATAAAGGTCAGAATAGTAAAGGTCAGAATAATAAAGTTCAGAATAATAAAGGTAAAGAATAATAAAGGTAAAGAATAATAAAGGTCAGAATAATAAAGTTCAGAATAATAAAGGTAAAGAATAATAAAGGTAAAGAATAATAAAGGTCAGAATGATAAAGGTCAGAATAATAAAGGTAAAGAATAATAAAGGTAAAGAATAATAAAGGTCAGAATAATAAAGTTCAGAATAATAAAGGTAAAGAATAATAAAGGTAAAGAATAATAAAGGTCAGAATGATAAAGGTAAAGAATAATAAAGGTCAGAATGATAAAGGTCAGAATAGTAAAGGTAAAGAATAATAAAGGTCAGAATAATAAAGGTAAAGAATAATAAAGGTAAAGAATGATAAAGGTAAAGAATAATAAAGGTCAGAATAATAAAGGTAAAGAATAATAAAGGTCAGAATGATAAAGGTAATGAATAATAAAGGTAAAGAATAATAAAGGTCAGAATAATAAAGGTCAGAATAATAAAGGTAAAGAATAATAAAGGTAAAGAATGATAAAGGTAAAGAATAATAAAGGTCAGAATAATAAAGGTCAGAATAATAAAGGTAAAGAATAATAAAGGTCAGAATAATAAAGGTCAGAATAATAAAGGTCAGAATAATAAAGGTAAAGAATAATAAAGGTCAAAATAATAACGGTCAGAATAATAAAGGTATAGAATAATAAAGGTAAAGAATAATAAAGGTAAAGAATAATAAAGGTAAAGAATAATAAAGGTAAAGAATAATAAAGGTCAGAATAATAAAGGTAAAGAATAAAAAAGGTCAAAATAATAAAGGTCTATACCTTTATTATTTTGACCTTTTTTATTCTTTACCTTTATTATTATTATTATTATTATTATTATTATTAGAATAATAAAGGTCAGAATAATAAAAGTCAAAATAATAAAGGTGAAGAATAATAAAGGTAAAGAATAATAAAGGTGTAGAATCATAAAGGTAAAGAATAATAAAGGTCAGAATAATAAAGGTCAAAATAATAAAGGTAAAGAATAATAAAGGTCAAAATAATAAAGGTAAAGAATAATAAAGGTCAAAATAATAAAGGTCAGAATAATAAAGGTGTAGAATAAAGACGCCTCCTGCCTTCAGACTGATTCTGTGCGACCTTGACGTTGATGTTCTGTCTGTTCTGACGTGATGTCTCTGCTGGATGAAGCCGGGCCGGCAGTCCGGCACCATTTCTAAAAAGTAAATATTTTATTCTGTGAAAGTGAAACTGGATCATTCTGAAGGGTTGTCAGTGTTTCCACTCGCAGCTGTCGGGATGTTTTCTTGATGTTTGCATAGTAACACTGTGACGGGAGGTGAGCAGGGCTGAACTCAGATCTGTGGGTCTGTGATGACTCAGACTTATTATGTGATGAACGTTGAAAAGATGAACTCACCAGTTTGTTTAGTAACTTTAAGGGTGGAGAAAATGCTACTAATACTAGATATCACAACCGTACGACCCACATTTACATTTCTTGTTGCGACCTCTGGTGGCTGCAGTAGTTAATGCAGTAGCAAAAGAGGAAGTCAGATAAAGTAGCATCAGTTTCACATCAGGAGGAGGACCGGGAGGAGGACCGCAGGAGGACCGGATGAAGGACCGGAGGAGGACCGGAGGAGGACCGCAGGAGGACCGGATGAAGGACCGGAGGAGGACCGGATGAAGGACCGGAGGAGGACCAGGTGAAGGACCGGGGGGGAGGAGGACCGCAGGAGGACCGGATGAAGGACCGGAGGAAGACTGGGTGAAGGACCAGATGGAGGGATCAGTAAAACTAGAGGCCGCCAGTCATGTGACACAACAACAGACATGGTGAAGTTACGTCACGTACGAACTGAAGAAGCAACGCAGTGATTTAAACCTAAACTGTGATGTTCTCCTCAACAGAACCAAAGTAAACTGAGCACCTGAGCAGCCATGTTGTTTGTTCAGGTGTGAACGTGTTGAATCGGGCTAAAATGTTGCTTACAGGCTATTTGGCTCGTGGCTTTTTGTTTTTTATTTCTCCAACCACTTGGTGAGCTCATGTTTTCAACAGTAGTCTCAGTTGTTCATGAATCGTATGATGTTCTGATCCAGTTCAGTTTGACAGGAGAAAGCGGTCCAGGACTGTAGTATAAAGTTCTGAATCAGGGCTAACAAGTGCAGAGAAAAGATAGCTTGGTAACCTGCTAGCTTAGCTGAGAGAAACCTAATGTTAGGAGAAGAAAACTACTTTTAAACTATTAACTTAACATGTTTTATCTTATTTGACACGAGAGGAAACAGAAATGAGACGTTTTGAGGAGCAGTTAGCTCTGGAAGACGTTAGCTTAACTCCTTTAATGTGTCAGTGCTCCGTTATGTGTTGACATCAGCGCAGCAGAGCTCAGTCTTTACAGTAACGACTGATTATGTCAGGTTGTTAAGTTTAAGACAAAGCCACGAAGCGCGTTAGCTTTAAGGTCTCAACACCTGACTCCTGAATGGATTGGTTACTAGCTTGTTGGCTAACAAGACACAAGAGTTGTTGGAAGGTTGATTGAGCTAGGCTAGCAGTTTCCCCTCAGTTCCATTGTTTGTGCTAAGCTACATTGAAGACAGATTCTCTGATCCGATGGTTAACAGTGTGCTTCTCACGATGTCCAGCTTCCTTTCAACTGCTTCTAAATTCGAGAAATTAATCTTAGCTTTTTAAGACATCAAATTTAAAGACATACAGGATTTTAAAAATAGCAATGGTGATGATTAAAATGTATCCTAGATGGAGATCAGCCATCCGTCAGAGTGCGACGTGTTCTCTTCTCAGATGTTTGACTGCTGGAATAGAAATCTTTCCACTGAGACGAAACAAGGAGTTCTGACCCAAAGCGGTTCAGCTGAGTTTGAGTGTGAACACGATGACTTTCCCTCCAGCAGAGGTTTGAGCTATTCAAGCTAACCGGTCACATCCAACCGTGGACTCGTGATCCAAACCCCACCGCCTGAGTCTATGGTGGTGTGGGGTCATCAACCCTCGACCTCCGACCCCTGACCCCCCGCCGCCCCCGAGGGGGATGTGGTCATCTAGAGTGCGGACACCCGGACGATGTTGGCCTGGGAGTAGTTGGTGGAGCTGGTTGAATCGTCGCCATCGGGCGTGGTGCCCGGCGGCGTGGGCATGCTGATGACGGCGGCGGTGGTGTAGCGCTCCTCACAGTTCAGAGGAACCGTCTCCTCAAACTTGGCGTTCAGACTCGATCGACTGGAACGACTGCAGAGAAGAAAGAGACAGAAGAGACGAGCGTGTAAAGAGCAGCGTGGAGGAAATATGACAGAACATGTTAATAACTATAATAATAACAATAATAATCATAACAACAATCATAATAATAATAATAATGATAATAATAACAATAATAAGCATACCAACAATAATAATCATACCAACAATAACAATAATAATAATCATACCAACAACAACAACAACAACAACAACAACAATAATAATAATAATAATAATCATACCAACAATAATAATAATAATAATAATAATCATACCAACAACAACAACAACAATAATAATAATAATAATAACAATAATAATCATACCAACAACAACAACAACAACAACAATAATAATAATAATAATAATAATCATACCAACAATAATAATAATAATAATAATAATAATAATAATAATAACAATAATAACAATAATAATTATCATACCAACAATAATAATAAGAATAATAATAATCATACCAACAACAACAACAACAATAATAATAATAATAATAACAATAATAATCATACCAACAACAACAACAACAATAATAATAATAATAATAACAATAATAATCATACCAACAACAACAACAACAACAACAATAATAATAATAATAATAATAATCATACCAACAATAATAATAATAATAATAATAATAATAATAATAATAACAATAATAACAATAATAATTATCATACCAACAATAATAATAAGAATAATAATAATCATACCAACAACAACAACAACAATAATAATAATAATAATAACAATAATAATCATACCAACAACAACAACAACAACAATAATAATAATAATAATAATCATACCAACAATAATAATAAGAATAATAATAATCATACCAACAACAACAACAACAACAATAATAATAACAATAATAATCATACCAACAACAACAACAACAACAATAATAATAATAATAATAATCATACCAACAATAATAATAATAATAATTATAATAATTATAATAATAAAAATAATAGTAATAATAATTATTATCATACCAACAATAATAATAATAGTAATTATAATAATAAAAATAATAATGATAATAATTATTATCATACCAACAATAATAATAATAACAATAATAATCATACCAAAAACAATAATAATAATAATAATAATAATAATAATCATACCAACAATAATAATAATAATAATAATAATAAAAATAATAATAATGATAATAATAATTATCAGTGGTATCAATTTTCATCAGTGGTACTGAGAGCCGGACAGAAACAGGACGAGGCTGGAACTGAGACCGGTCCGGTTCCCAGCTGTCCATGTTTAGGAGAAAGTTCCCAGACCTCCCAGCCGGACAGCCGGACATATTCTGGATTCCTGCTCAGTGACTCTGTGTGTGTGTGTGTGTGAATGTGTGTGTGTGTGTGTGTGTGTGTGTGTGTGTGTGTGTGTGTGTGTGAGAATGTGTGTGTGCTCATGCTCAGCCTGTATCCTGCATGCTGCGCTCTGATTGGCTGTGAGATGTTAAAGTGATTCATGTTCACCTCAGTCACAGTTCAGGTCGACAGTTCGACCGTGGTTAGTACATCAGACTGGTATCAGCTGTTGTAACAGAACCATTGTGCTGGCGTGTGAAACCTCTCTACAGATGTGATCGTGTCCCTGGAGACTCCTGGAACTTCTTCCGGTTCTCTACAACCCAGAGAGCTGTAACCCAGGAGCTGTACAATCTGCCCATGGCCCTGTGGGGCCTCCTGCTGAGACTGTGAGTGTGGTCCAGACTTGTTGAGCTGGTGTTTGTGTTTCCTACCTGTTGGTGAGCGGTCGCTCTCTGAACTGGATGGTGCTCAGTTCCTGGATGCTTCCCCTCAGACCCACCGACATGTTGGAGTTGGGGACGGTGAAGGTCTTCCTCTTCCTGCGGCCGCAGCAGGAAGTGAGGCCGTGAGGTGAGGAAGACGAGGAGATGGAGGAGGAGTGAGACACCTGCTTCACCAGAGGGACGTCCCTGAAGCTGTCCTCGTACGTCTTCTCGTCCACAAACTCGTGGTTCTGAGGCGGATACAGAGGCAGGATGTAAGCGGCCACCAGGGTAGGTGGTCCATAAGTGTGTGTGTGTGTGTGTGTTCTCACCGTGGTCTTCTCCAGACAGTGCAGGAGGTGATGATGGTGCACGTCGAAGTTGGGGTTGGCCTTACACACCAGCGCCTGCCCGGCTTCCTTGGACGCCTTCAGGGCACAAACACAAATCACATGTCTATAAAGTGAACCTGCTATTGGACCCGCCTCCGACCCACCTGGACCCACAGCCCACTGCCACACACCTGTCTGTCCAGGTTTTTACCCACAATCCCCTCCTGGCTCAGGGTTAGTTAGAAGGTGACGGATGCTCCCTGGTTCAAACTCAGACAGCAGCTTCTCTAAATGTCTCCTTGTTTCTGCAGTTTGCTGACTCAAGCCTCATTTGACCCAAGAGAGCCACCGTACTCATACTGCTCAGGGGTTCAGAGTAAATGTGACGCAGCTGGACTGACACGGGACTGGAGACGCTACGATCACAGGGTTTGGACATCCGTTACAGTTAAAGGAACATTCAGACATTGTTGGACATTTGCTTGTTACCCGTCTAAACCCAGAACCAGAAAACTTGACCTGGACTAACAACGTTTAGGGTTCCACCTGACAACCCAGGAAGTCAAGAAGCTGCATCCTGGGAAATCAGTCATGGACCCTGAGACAGCCAGGTCCACTCCTGGTGCCATACAGGAAGTAGAGAACCCGGAGGACCCTGAATCTAGTCCTGCTCCTGAGTTTGTCGGCTCTGCTGTCGTCCTCCATCACCTCTGCGTCACATTGACTCCGCCCCCGTGCTGCCGCGTGGCTGGCTGATTGACATGCAGCTCGGCCGGATCTCAGTCCTCCACGCAGCGATGGAACCCAGGACGCGTAGTGATGATGTCATGAGCAGCGCAGGCCAGTCAGTCAGCAGCCGAGCAGGAGGGCCAATCAGAATGCACGAACAAAACACAGAAGAGGAGGAGAAGGAAACACGGAGCGGAATGAAGAGGCTGAGCTGTGGAGGAGGAGGAGGGTGTGGAGACGAGCCGCCACACCTGAGAGCCGGCTCATGCACAGGTGAGTCAGACTGATGGACTGAACCGTGATCTCTGTGTGCAGCGTGAAGAACACAACGTTCAGCAGTAACAATGAAAAGTTATAAAGGCTCCAGAAAGAGCAACAGTTTTCATTTACTGGCTGCGGATCTGAACACTGCAACTGGAACCACTCAGAACCTCAGCGCTGGATCGGTTCTGGCGGGTATCTTTGCTGAACACTGTTTGCTGAAGCTGCTGTAACGTTTAGAGACTTCAGTCGCCGCAAACCAGCTGAAATCTGGACGTTTAATGTCAGACGTTTGTGAGGAAACAGGACATAATATTAAATATTAATATTTGATCCAGTGGAAAAATGTTACTGCTGAACCATAAAGATCAACAGACAGACTGAGGACAGACTGAAGACAGACTGAAGACGGAATGATGACAGACTGAGGACAGACTGAAGACAGACTGAAGACGGAATGAAGACAGACTGAAGACGGAATGAAGACAGACTGAAGACAGAATGAAGACAGACTGAGGACAGACTGAAGACAGACTGAAGACGGAATGAAGACAGACTGAGGACAGACTGAAGACGGACTGAAGACAGACTGAAGACGGAATGATGACAGACTGAGGACAGACTGAAGACAGACTGAAGACAGAATGAAGACAGACTGAGGACAGACTGAAGACAGACTGAAGACGGAATGAAGACAGACTGAGGACAGACTGAAGACGGACTGAAGACGGAATGAAGACAGACTGAGGACAGACTGAAGACAGACTGAAGACGGAATGAAGACAGACTGAAGACAGAATGAAGACAGAATGAAGACAGACTGAGGACAGACTGAAGACAGACTGAAGACGGAATGAAGACAGACTGAGGACAGACTGAAGACGGAATGAAGACGGAATGAAGACAGACTGAAGACAGACTGAAGACGGAATGAAGACAGACTGAAGACAGAATGAAGACAGACTGAGGACAGACTGAAGACAGACTGAAGACGGAATGAAGACAGACTGAGGACAGACTGAAGACGGAATGAGGACAGACTGAAGACAGACTGAAGACAGACTGAAGACGGAATGAAGACGGAATGAAGACAGACTGAAGACAGACTGAAGACGGAATGAAGACAGACTGAGGACAGACTGAAGACAGACTGAAGACGGAATGAAGACAGACTGAGGACAGACTGAAGACAGACTGAAGACGGAATGAAGACGGACTGAAGACGGACTGAAGACAGACTGAAGACAGAATGAAGACAGAATGAAGACAGACTGAGGACAGACTGAAGACGGACTGAAGACGGAATGAAGACAGACTGAGGACAGACTGAAGACGGACTGAAGACGGAATGAAGACAGACTGAGGACAGACTGAAGACGGACTGAAGACGGACTGAGGACAGACTGAAGACGGACTGAGGACGGACTGAAGACAGACTGAAGACGGACTGAAGACGGAATGAAGACAGACTGAGGACAGACTGAAGACAGACTGAGGACGGACTGAAGACGGACTGAAGACGGACTGAAGACAGACTGAAGACGGAATGAAGACAGACTGAGGACGGACTGAAGACGGACTGAAGACGGACTGAAGACGGAATGAAGACGGACTGAGGACAGACTGAAGACGGACTGAAGACGGACTGAAGACGGACTGAAGACGGACTGAGGACGGACTGAAGACGGACTGAGGACGGACTGAAGACGGACTGAAGACGGAATGAAGACAGACTGAGGACAGACTGAAAACAGACTGAAGACAGACTGAAGACAGACTGAAGACAGACTGAAGAAAGAATGAAGACGCACTGAGGACGGACTGAAGACGGACTGAAGACGGAATGAAGACGGAATGAAGACAGACTGAGGACAGACTGAAGACAGACTGAAGACGGAATGAAGACAGACTGAGGACGGACTGAAGACGGACTGAAGACGGACTGAAGACAGACTGAAGACAGACTGAGGACGGACTGAAGACGGACTGAAGACAGACTGAAGACGGACTGAAGACGGACTGAGGACGGACTGAAGACGGACTGAGGACAGAATGAGGACAGACTGAAGACAGAATGAAGACGGATTGAGGACAGAATGAAGACAGAATGAAGACAGACTGAAGAAAGAATGAAGACGGACTGAAGACAGACTGAAGACAGAATGAGGACAGACTGAAGACAGAATGAAGATGGACTGAGGACAGAATGAAGACAGAATGAAGACAGACTGAGGACAGACTGAAGACAGAATGAAGACAGACTGAAGAAAGAATGAAGACGGACTGAAGACAGACTGAAGACAGAATGAAGACGGACTGAGGACGGACTGAAGACGGACTGAAGACAGAATGAAGACAGAATGAAGACAGACTGAGGACAGACTGAAGACAGAATGAAGACAGACTGAAGACAGAATGAAGACAGAATGAAGACAGACTGAGGACAGACTGAAGACGGACTGAAGACAGAATGAAGACGGATTGAGGACAGAATGAAGACAGAATGAAGACAGACTGAAGAAAGAATGAAGACGGACTGAAGACAGAATGAAGACGGATTGAGGACAGAATGAAGACAGAATGAAGACAGACTGAAGACAGAATGAGGACAGACTGAAGACAGAATGAAGACGGACTGAGGACAGAATGAAGACAGAATGAAGACAGACTGAAGACAGAATGAGGACAGACTGAAGACAGAATGAAGACGGACTGAGGACAGAATGAAGACAGACTGAAGACAGAATGAAGACAGACTGAAGACAGAATGAAGACAGAATGAAGACGGACTGAGGACAGACTGAAGACGGACTGAAGACAGAATGAAGACGGATTGAGGACAGAATGAAGACAGAATGAAGACAGACTGAAGACAGAATGAGGACAGACTGAAGACAGAATGAAGACGGACTGAGGACAGAATGAAGACAGAATGAAGACAGACTGAAGAAAGAATGAAGACGGACTGAAGACAGACTGAAGACAGAATGAAGACGGACTGAGGACGGACTGAAGACGGACTGAGGACAGAATGAAGACAGAATGAAGACAGACTGAGGACGGACTGAGGACAGAATGAGGACAGACTGAAGACAGAATGAAGACGGATTGAGGACAGAATGAAGACAGACTGAAGACAGACTGAAGACAGAATGAAGACAGACTGAAGAAAGAATGAAGACGGACTGAAGACAGACTGAAGACAGAATGAGGACAGACTGAAGACAGAATGAAGACGGACTGAGGACAGAATGAAGACAGAATGAAGACAGACTGAGGACAGACTGAAGACGGACTGAAGAAAGAATGAAGACGGACTGAAGACAGAATGAAGACAGAATGAAGACAGACTGAGGACAGACTGAAGACGGACTGAAGAAAGAATGAAGACGGACTGAAGACAGAATGAAGACGGACTGAGGACAGAATGAAGACAGAATGAAGACGGACTGAAGACAGAATGAAGACGGACTGAAGACAGACTGAAGACAGAATGAGGACAGACTGAAGACAGAATGAAGACGGACTGAGGACAGAATGAAGACAGAATGAAGACAGACTGAAGACAGAATGAGGACAGACTGAAGACAGAATGAAGACGGACTGAGGACAGAATGAAGACAGACTGAAGACAGAATGAAGACAGACTGAAGACAGAATGAAGACAGAATGAAGACGGACTGAGGACAGACTGAAGACGGACTGAAGACAGAATGAAGACGGATTGAGGACAGAATGAAGACAGAATGAAGACAGACTGAAGACAGAATGAGGACAGACTGAAGACAGAATGAAGACGGACTGAGGACAGAATGAAGACAGAATGAAGACAGACTGAAGAAAGAATGAAGACGGACTGAAGACAGACTGAAGACAGAATGAAGACGGACTGAGGACGGACTGAAGACGTACTGAGGACAGAATGAAGACAGAATGAAGACAGAATGAAGACAGACTGAGGACGGACTGAGGACAGAATGAGGACAGACTGAAGACAGAATGAAGACGGATTGAGGACAGAATGAAGACAGACTGAAGACAGACTGAAGACAGAATGAAGACAGACTGAAGAAAGAATGAAGACGGACTGAAGACAGACTGAAGACAGAATGAGGACAGACTGAAGACAGAATGAAGACGGACTGAGGACAGAATGAAGACAGAATGAAGACAGACTGAGGACAGACTGAAGACGGACTGAAGAAAGAATGAAGACGGACTGAAGACAGAATGAAGACAGAATGAAGACAGACTGAGGACAGACTGAAGACGGACTGAAGAAAGAATGAAGACGGACTGAAGACAGAATGAAGACGGACTGAGGACAGAATGAAGACAGAATGAAGACGGACTGAAGACAGACTGAAGACAGAATGAAGACGGACTGAAGACAGACTGAAGACAGAATGAAGACGGACTGAGGACAGAATGAAGACAGAATGAAGACAGACTGAGGACAGACTGAAGACGGACTGAAGAAAGAATGAAGACGGACTGAAGACAGAATGAAGACAGACTGAAGAAAGAATGAAGACGGACTGAAGACAGACTGAAGACAGAATGAAGACGGACTGAGGACGGACTGAAGACGGACTGAGGACAGACTGAAGACAGAATGAAGACGGACTGAAGACAGACTGAAGACAGAATGAAGACAGAATGAAGACAGAATGAAGACAGACTGAGGACGGACTGAGGACAGAATGAGGACGGACTGAAGACAGAATGAAGACGGACTGAAGACAGACTGAAGACAGAATGAAGACGGACTGAAGACAGAAACATGACGGCAGCAGCAGTTAGCAGCAGCAGTTCGCAGCAGTTAGCAGTAGCAAGCAGCAGCAGCAGTAGTTAGCAGCAGCAGCAGCAGTTAGCAGTAGTTAGCAGCAGCAGTTAGCAGTAGTTAGCAGCAGCAGCAGTTAGCAGCAGTTAGCAGCAGTAGTTAGCAGCAGTTAGCAGCAGCAGCAGTTAGCAGCAGCAGTTAGCAGCAGCAGCAGTTAGCAGCAGCAGCAGTTAGCAGTAGTTAGCAGCAGCAGTTAACAGCAGCAGCAGTTAGCAGCAGCAGTTAGCAGTAGTTAGCAGCAGCAGTTAGCAGCAGCAGCAGCAGTTAGCAGCAGTAGTTAGCAGCAGCAGCAGCAGTTAGCAGCAGCAGTTAGCAGTAGTTAGCAGCAGCAGTTAGCAGCAGTAGTTAGCAGCAGTTAGCAGCAGTAGTTAGCAGCAGCAGCAGCAGCAGGAGTTAGCAGCAGTTAGCAGCAGCAGCAGCAGCAGCAGTTAGCAGCAGCAGCAGCGAGGACGACGGCTGCGTGTCCGTGGTTACCTCATCATGGAGGTCAATCAGCAGCCGGCTCTGTTTGTACTGCATATAAGCGTTAGCTCCTCCGCTCTTCACCGCGCGAATTCTAGCAAGCCTGGTTTTCTGTTTGTGGACACATACAAACGCCCGTTTAGCCCGCCGGGTGTTTACTGAGTGTGAGAAGCCGATGATGAAGACGAGAAGCAGCAGGACGAGAGGAGAGACACTGAGTTACAGCTTCAGGTCTGACGTGAAGAATTGATCCTCGTCTTCGACGTCTACTGGAGACCAGCTGACTGAAAACCTTTCAGGGCTGATGATGATGATGATGATGATGATGGTGGATCAATGAACAGGTGACACACCTGGAGGTTAATAAACCAGACGACACAGACAGGAAGCTCACTGCTCACAGAGGACGCTGCGTGACGAGATGATATCTGAGGACGGCTGTCTGAACAAGAAGTTTGTTTAACCAAAATAACTTCTGTAAAATGAGCGATTAGTAGTGATAAGAAGATGAAATCAGAAGCATAATGTTTCAGGTTCATCCTCCGTATCCTGATGATCAGACGAGATTCACGTCTGTTCCAACCTGTTCAGCTGTCTGAGTTAATGAATGATGAAGCTTTGACGAGTCGTGTTAATGACACTGAGTCTGAGTCTGAGTCGGTGGATTCGGACTCGTCTCGGTGTCGTCCGTCTCCCTACTTTAAGAAGGAAGTGGGCGGAGCAGACATGCAGACCGACTCTGAGTCTGACGGGAACACAACCAACACTGATGCTTCATTTCATCCTGACACATCAACATGGAGACCGTGAGCACCACAACGGCCTCGTTCTCCAGGTCTCAGCAGGTATACCTGCTGAGACCTGGAGAGGAACACAGACCCGTGTCGGTCACCTTCTGCGCTCGCCTCTTCTCCGCTCTCTGGCTCTGGTGGTAGATCCGGCTGAAGTTGGAGACGATGACGGGGACGGGCAGGGCGATGACCAGCACGCCGCTCAGGGAGCAGATGGAGCCGAAGATCTTCCCCATGATGGTCTTTGGGACCATGTCTCCATACCTGACAAACAGAGACAGTTAGGTTAGAGTCCAGATCAACACACAGGAAGTCCATCAATCAATCAGTCAATCAATCAATCAGATTTACAGCTAAACAAACACAAAATGCGTCACACATGGAAAACAACACACCCAAACCCGCCAACAGCCACCTGAAGGCGAGGACACCTGACCGCCAGGTACTCCGACCCCAGCGGGCATCGGCGGGCGGCTGGAGACCGAAAGAACTAAGCACCCGACAAGAAGCTCCTCCCACCGCCACGTCACGCCACAATAACAGGAGCCATCAGGTTGCACACAAACCTGCAGGGCCATCAACACTCAACCACTCATCCAACCGCCAAACCCACGCCATCACGAGACAGACGGCCTCCTGACGCGTGGCGGCTGTTTGTCCCTCCACGCCATCACGAGACAGACGGCCTCCTGACGTATGGCGGCTGTTTGTCCCTCCACGCCATCACGAGACAGACGGCCTCCTGACGTATGGCGGCTGTTTGTCCCTCCACGCCATCACGAGACAGACGGCCTCCTGACGCGTGGCGGCTGTTTGTCCCTCCACGCCATCACGAGACAGACGGCCTCCTGACGCGTGGCGGCTGTTTGTCCCTCCACGCCATCACGAGACAGACGGCCTCCTGACGTATGGCGGCTGTTTGTCCCTCCACGCCATCACGAGACAGATGGCCTCCTGACGTATGGCGGCTGTTTGTCCCTCCACGCCATCACGAGACAGACGGCCTCCTGACGCATGGCGGCTGTTTGTCCCTCCACGCCATCACGAGACAGACGGCCTCCTGACGCATGGCGGCTGTTTGTCCCTCCACGCCATCACGAGACAGACGGCCTCCTGACGCATGGCGGCTGTTTGTCCCTCCACGCCATCACGAGACAGACGGCCTCCTGACGCATGGCGGCTGTTTGTCCCTCCACGGCAGCGATAGCGGTGACAGGAGGCTCAGAGCGAGTCGTGTTTCTGATCAACCGTTAACGACTGAAACGTTTCTGAAGACAAATGAAATAAAACAAATGAAAGAAATGAGTCTGCTCGTTAATGATCAGGACCGAACATGTGATCAATAACTCAAGTGATTGACTAGCAGGCATGGAAAGTAACTGAGTACATTTACTAAGAAGTGAACTTCAGTGAAGTCTGAGGATAATTACATAATAACAGGTTTGAGTCAGTGTTTCAGGACGACTCATTTAATTCAAGGAGAAAGATCAAATCTAATTTTATGTTTTAAATAAATAACTTTAAAAAAACAGCTTCTTTATTTAATCTGACTCATTTATTAATTATGAGTTTCTCATTCTTCCATCTTAATCTCTTAATCTCTTAATCTCTTAATCTCTGGGTCTCTGGGCTCGTGTTGGACTTTTCCTCCTCTGCCTCCATGAGAATGAAACAGAACCTGTAATCTGAGTTAATCTGCAGCAGATTAACGAGTCTGTGGACTGTCTCTGTGAATAACGAGCGTTCACTCAGAAACTTCATCTTCAAACTGAACTCACATTTTCAGACAATCAGCAGAAAACAGTGTGTGTCTCTGCACGAGGCTGCAGCTGCACCCGGCGGCCACGTGGAGGCGCCAGAGAGCTGCGTCAGCTCACAGTGACGTCACTCTGACCTGCTTCAGAAACACTGAGCGCCGTTACCCAGCATGCTCAGCGTGCTCAGAGCTACCATACAAACTTTATCCTGAACAGAAACATTCAGATCTGATTTATCACATGATGTCAGTGAACACACACACACACACACACACACACACACACACACACACACGCAGCAGACTCCATTAACAGCTGTAGTGATGTTAAGAGCTGCTGAGTTTAAACAACTCGTCTTGTTCCATCAGCACGAGGTGTGTGTGTGTGTGTGTGTGTGTGTGTGTGTGTGTGTGTGACTGATCACCTCGTCTCCTCCTACAAACCTTCAAACTTGAGTCACAGCGTCGCACTACCAGCCAATCAGAGCCCGCGACCTTGTGTGTGTGTGTGTGTGTGTGTGTGTGGGTTGTATCATGTGAATGTGTCCTTCATCAAGGATTGTTTTCAGTGTGTGTGTGTGCGCTCACTTACACACACACACACACTGATGATTGTGTTGATGCATTGATGAGGACGTCCTGATCAATCATTAACTCAGAGTTCAGCTCCCTCTTCTTCCTCTTCTTCTTCTTCCTCTTCTTCTTCTTCCTCTTCTTCTTCTTCCTCTTCTTCTTCTTCTAATGTTATTTTCTAACACTAAGAGAGTACTTCAAACTGTCCCCACAGTGTCCTTGACTCTTGAGGGAAATGTCAGGTGGTGGTTGGTATGTACAAATACCTTGATGACTCTCTCACCTTCAAGCCCCATATTGACAATCCGGTGAAGAAACTGAAACTTAAATTGGGTTTTTTCTTCCGAAGCTAATTTTGTTTTTCTTTTGAGGTGAAAAAGCGGCTTGTCACTGCAGCTTTGTTATCCATCCTAGATTAGGGAGACTTGGTGTATATGAATGCCTCAGCTAAATGTCTAAGTAAGATTGTTTATCATGCTCCTCTGAGGTTCACTGCTAACTGTGGAGCACGGACCCATCATTGTGAACTGTACTCCAGAGTGGGATGGCCTTCTTTGTCCAGCAGGAGGCGGAGACACTGGTGCACTTTTATTTACAAGGCCATGCTCGGGCTGCTGCCCTCCTACATCTGTAACTTATTCACACGGAGAAGTGTTGATTCTTACAGTTTGTTGCTGTCTGTTCCATTTTTCCGGACAGAACTGGGAGAAAGGGCTTTGGTCTACTCTGCTCCTTCGACATGGAACATGCTGCAAATAGACTGGAAAATAACTGAACTGATTTCCTTGAATGCTTTTAAATCCAAGCTGAGAGCATTTGAGACGACCTCCTTTACCTGTAACTGTTTTTTATCATTTGAATTTATTTGTAACTGTTTTTACAACCCTATTTGCCGTCTGTATGTTGAGTGTGACTGTGTAGTTTTTGCTGCCTCCTGGTCAGGACTCCCTTGAAAAAGAGGTTTTTACTCTCAATGGGATTTTCCTGGATAAATAAAGGTTAAATAAAAAAATTCCTCTTCTCCTTCTTCCTCCTCCTCTTCTTCCACTTCCTCTTCTTCTTCTCCTTCCTTTTTTTCTTCCTCTTCTTCTTCCTCTTCCTCTTCATCTTCCTCACACTTACACATTAAGAGGTGCCAGGTTCTGCAGGTTCTGTTACTGGGTCCAGTCACAGTTAGAAGTCCAATGAAGAAGAATGTATTCCCTTCTCTTCTTCTGTGGTTTTATTCCCCTAATCCCTCAGTAACTCTGGAGCTGCTCTTTCAGAATAAAAGCACCATAATCCAGCTGTGGTCATGTTGACAGTGATTCAGAACGTGTTCGCTGCAGAGACGAAGGTGAGCTCGTCTTTCCTCACAGTCACCTTCATCATCATCATCGTGTGTGTGTGTGTGTGTGTGTGTGTGTGTGTGTCAGACTCTAATGCAGCTGTCAGCACTTTCTGCTCCCGACAGACACACCAGCAGAAAAATGTGTCAGATCCAATAAAAACTGATGTTTTCTCCTCCAACAGCCAATCACAGAGCTTCACCCTCTGACAACAACAGCCAATCACAGAGCTTCACCCTCTGACACCAACAGCCAATCACAGAGCTTCACCCTCTGACACCAACAGCCAATCACAGAGCTTCACCCTCTGACACCAACAGCCAATCACAGAGCTTCACCTTCTGACACCAACAGCCAATCACAGAGCTTCACCCTCTGAAAAAGGGTAAAAATAAATGTATATTTTGACACCCTGAGCAGGACGATGTGGCGTCATGACTTCATGAGCTGTGTTCCACTCATGGACAGGTGGGTTAGACACACACATACACATACACACACACACACACACACACACACATACACACATACACACACACACATACACACACACACACAAAGGTAACAAAACAGTGATTTTACAGTTCAACTGCAAACAGCCAATCAGGTGTGAAACTGTGTGTGTGTGTGTGTGTGTGTGTGTGTCATGTCGTGCTCGCTGACTCTGAATCATTTATGCTTCCATGTGACAAAACAACTTCTCGCCACGCCATTAACAGGAAGTGCTCGACAAATAGCCTGCACACACACACACACACACACACACACACGCGCGCGCGCTTCTCGCTTAATGAGAGGCCACATTTATTATAGATTAACATAATCTGTGTGTGTGTGTATGTGTGTGTGTGTGTGTGTGATACTAAGGACTGTTCACACTGATGGGATGGAGGCTGCTCTGACAACATAACAGGGTTATGATTAGTTCATATTCATAATTAACGACACCTACAACAGCTAAAAGGCTAACAGCTAAAATGCTAACAAACAGAGCTACAGCACATGATTCAGCTCACACACACACACACACACACACACACACACAGGACACCCGTTTAAAAGCACATAGGTGTGTTTCCTATCACTTTCAACAGTAACACAACATCACCAGACTCCATTAACAAATGTAGTGATTTTAAGAGTTGTTGAGTTGGAGACACTTTATAAACTCTGTCTCATTCTGCATCATTTGGACCTTCTTGTTCAGAAGAAGCTAACAGACAGCGAGGCTTTTACCCATCCTCCTACTTTAAACATGTCACCTGACAGACTGAAGCTGTCAGAGTCAGCATCCATCTTCTTCAACACACACACACACACACACACACACACACACACCGTGTAGAAAAGCACCTTGATTTGTTTGACCTCTGATCTCAGAACAGAGATGGATTGGAACACAT
>NC_044200.1:25459527-25482653 GCF_900880675.1 Sparus aurata | reverse complement strand
CGAGGGGGCCACTCCAGCCTTGCTGTTGTCTACAGTGAAGGTCTGAGGGACGTGGGCTCGGACTCCACTTCCCAGGCCGGGACCTGAACACCTCACTTTACTTGGATCAACTAGCTCTCGCACTGGAACCCGAAATGGGCTTCCTGCAACACAAAGAGAAGTTTAAGTCATCACTGTGTCTGAACATCTGCAGCGAATCTTCTCTCATAAATACGGGACGATCAGTTTGAGTCATCACCGGGGATAGGAAGGCCTCCGAAGGTGATGTTGACGTCGTACTCTCCAGGAGTGAAGGGGATGTACTCCACACTGCAGCTGCCATCTTTGTTGTCCTTACATGACATCTTCGCCTCTGATGGACCCTCAATGGCCAGGCCAAGACCTCCAGTGCCAGCACCTCTGAGGAAGAGCCCGGGCAGAGCGGGAATCAGAGGGAAGTTTGGATGGACTGAATCGAACACAAAACATTCTTGTCTGATAGTAATCCAAGAATGTTACATGTAAAATCACCTGGTCTCAACAGTGAAGCGGTTCGGTTTGTTAACCAGTCCTTCCTCCAGGCCGGGACCGTAGGCTCGGACCCGACTGGGATCACAACCCTCAGTCACCGACACCCTGAATGGACTCTTTGGCACCGAGACTTCATCGAACAACACTTCAATCAGATGCAAACCTGCACACACACAGGGACAGAGAAAGAGGTTATTTCAACGTGGAACAATTAGCATGTTAGCTTGTCAAACCTTAGCACTAAGATAAAGGATTGTCATGAATTATAACATATATAGAAACGTGTCAGCTGGCTAAAACACAAGAAGTCACGGTACCACAGCTGGGATGTGCCGGTCCGGGGCATGATTAACACAACTGTTTCTGTAGAGTTGATGGGTGTCGATGCAAACACAATATGACAGCGTCACATCCCAATATCCCATTTTTCATCATGTGTAATCAGACACAACTCCACCTTAATTAAACCTTCATCGAACCAATAACAAACCGTCCAACATGGAGGAAGCTATAAGCTGCGTGTCACCATCCAGTTGAACCTTCATCTGCTGAAGTACAAAGTGCTCCACAACAGAGATCGGTCCAAACTGCTTTTGTGCTTTTCAGGATAGGAGGGTAGTGTTTGAGCGATGGGTTGCTAATGTTAGCCTTTAAAAGCAAGGTTGTGAACGAATAGTGCCACAGTAACACAAAAGAGATCACCACAGCTGCAAACAGCAAACAGCAAAAAATCAGCTCCATTAAAATCTCAGTGTGACTGAAGCCTCCACAGGGGAGAGTATTTCTGTCCCACAATGCAATGGGCTGCAGCATGTCACACATTACTATCAGTGGAAAACCATCTGCTGCGAGCAGACAGACTCCAGCTATTAATACACCCACTCACCCTCCCACCTCTCACCCTGCTTCACTCTTTCACTGAGCTCTGACCGGCTCGTCTACACTCATTCATTTAATCTTAAACACATATTTCTATATCGTACGCTGAATATCTGTTACAGCTCTTCTCAGAGACACGGTTGCATTACTGCCCTCCTCTCTGTTTATTTGGCCTGCATCTCTCTTCAGGACAGTTTGCCATGTGAGGATGAAAATCCTATAAATATACTGAAACACTATTACTATTACGTTGGGCTTGAATTACCTTCACCATGGACCATATTCATCTGGCAGCCATTTCTCTCTGACATCACACTCTGGGTAGAAAGCTCAAATGTTGTTCTGTGTTCAGATTGTAAGTGAAGCAAAGTGAATCTAACAAATAGTTAACTTTCTGATTGATCAGCAACTGTAGAGACAACTGATGGTTATAAATCTGGAGGGACATGTGGCCATATTTCAAAATAAAACAACAAACTTGACAACCAATTAGCTAACGTTAGCATTCAACCACTTCCTAGCTAACGTTACTGTTTGATACTGTTACACAATGCGACAGGAAAGGTGTAAATGAATCACAAAATATGAACAATCATCTTGTAATCACACAAACTGTGACCTTAGCGAGGAAGTGGTTGCTAACGTTAGCTAACAGGTTATCAAATGTTGTTTTATTAGCATGTTAACACGCATAGATATAGTTTGTTTAATAATCATGATGCATGTTTACAATAAGAATAGTTGACATATACTTAAAGAATAAGCATGTTAGCGGATCATCTTATTGGAAAATGTCCTTTTCTTGGCGTGCAGGTGGTCGAGTGGTTAGAGCGCATGCCATAAACGCAGCCGACCCCGGTTTGATTCCGGCCGGAGGTCCTTTGCTGCATGTCACATCCCCCTCTCTCTCTCATATTTCCTATCTGTCTACTGCTTAATAAAGGTGTCTATGCCGAAAAAAATAAAAGGAAAATGTCCTTTTCCCTCTTTTTGACTTAGTTTACTGAGCTTAGCTTTAAAGCTAGCATGCTAAAGTTAGCCCATTAGTGCCCTACTATTAGCATGATAACATAAAATGAGTCTTGTGTTCACATTGGGATTGTGTTTAAAACAACATGAGGTTAGACATTAAGACTGCTAAACATGATGAAATCATTCTGCAGTAACTAGTTTAATTGCTGAAACCACAAATGCCTCGCACGCCTCTTTCCTTTTACTGCAGCAGAGGGAAAACAGAAGCTTTATAAAAACCACAGTGCACTTCAGTTCAACATTATAATGTGTTGCTGTGGAAAAACATCCATAAAACAGCAGCTGACCACCTCCTGCCTGTTCTGAATCCAGCAGACTCTCTCATCACCTCCTGCCTCCAGCCTTCAGTGGACCAACACACTACTAGTCTCACCGTCCTCGTAGGGAGTGTACTCCACCCTGTAGGTCCCGTCGCCTTTGTCGGTGATGTAGGCGTCTGTGTTGACACCTGATGGGTTGGAGATGCAGGCTTTGATATGGCTGCCGCCGCTCTTGTAGTGAGCTCGGGCGTCCACTGTGAAATGTGTGGTCACCTCTCTGAGGACGCCTGCAGAAAGAGAAGAAACTGAAGCTGATTTTGAAAACTGATCATGAAATGCAGCTAAATGCAACACAATGAGCAATGTGTAGCCTATAAAACTGCAAATGTGCTCCTGTGAGTTTATTAACTGTCATAATTGAGAAGTCGAGGAGGCCAGTAATTAAACCACGGAGAGCCGAATGCAGACCAGATCACACAATCGCTCCGTCATAAACAGACCACAGACCAGCAGAGAGTTTGGAAACTAAAGTTCAGCCACATGTGGCTCTGAACCAGATCTGACAGTTTATCCACAGCAGCAACACTGACGCAGACCTAACCCTCACAGTGAAAGAAATCCAATCAGGGTAACAATAAATAAGATTTACATAGTTTATCAGTGAAGTGCTTTTGAACTGCACATACAGGATTTCCAAACACCAAACAGATATCTAATGTGATTTCAGCAGTAAATCAAAGATCAGGTGTCAGTCTGATAACACTAATATAAACCTCCGTCCACCTTGTTCCTGGGCAGCATCTTTAGACCCTCACCTCTGGGTTCCACTCCTGGTCCATAGACCTTCACCCCACTGGTGTCGATGGCGGGGTCCACCTGTAGTCGGGTGGGGAATTTTGGCACTGGGTGTCCTCCATATTTGATGGTGATGGTGTACATGCCATGGAACTGTGGGATGTAGGTGATGGAGTAGGTCCCGTCACTGTTGTTCTGGATGTGAACTTCTGCTTTGGCTCCGGAGTCGGAGATGATCTCGATGGTGAGCTCGGCCTCTCCGGCCTTAGAGCAGTCCACCGTGAAGGATCCGTCCTCGTTGACCTTCCCTCGCTCCAGACCAGGGCCGCTGGCCGTCACCTTGCTGGGGTCGAACACCGACTGGACCACCGCCTTGAAGGGCGACCCAGGAATGTGCTGGTCTGCAAACAGGATGTTGATGGCGTACTCACCAGGCTCAGTGGGCAGGTAGGACACTGAGCACGATCCGTCACCGTTGTCTTGGCATTCGATCTTGGCCTCACAGGGTCCCTCTACTGTCAGGCCCAGACCACCAGTACCAGCTCCCTTTGTGTCAATGGCAAAGGGGGCCGGTTTACCCACAGTGCCGCCCTGAAGACCTGGACCGTAAGCTCGAACCTGGAAGGTAAACGCGCAAAAGAGGTGAGAGGCAAGTTTGTGACGCTAATGCAGCATGCACCAGATCTTTGAGGAACCTTTGGAGGTTCTTCAGATTTAAACTGTGGAGGAACCTGTTGAGGTGCTAACTCAGAAGAATATCAAGAATGTTACTAGAACAAAAAAAGGTTTCTCTGGACTGAAAAAGGTTCACCTGAACCAAAAGAGTTAACTCAAATAAAGATAACTATGTAAGGTTTGCTGAGATGAGGTAAACGTTGCTTAGAAGATTGTCTGATATTTATTCAGCTTGTACTTTCAATGTTTTTCCTGTAAAGCCAGTTTGTTGAGATGTCAGTGTGCGAGCAGGGTCACAGTATGAAGCTTCAGGACCAGAGTTAGGCTCCTGTAGGTGTTAATAACTTCAGGTTGACCAGTTTTGGTCCAACCCGTTGAGTGTTGCCTACTCAAAAGGATTTTGGGTGAAATATCGCTTTAAATTAATTAGCTTCCTGCTGAAAAGGACGTGAACTGAACGGATTTAGCAACATTTCTGAGAGCCTTTAAGTATAACAGCTGCTCTTCTGAAGGAAAATACTGAAATCTTTCTGACACATTAAAAGAAGCTTTGAGGAAAACACCTGAACTCACCTTCGAAGGGTCGGGGGGCATGACACCCTCCACAGTGAACGGACTTCCTGGTACAGGGTTTCCGTCGTAGCTGATGTCCACTCTGTACGGCCCCTCCTCAGGGGGAATGTACTTCACTGTGTGCACCTCATTGGCCGTGCCCGACTCCAGCTTGCAGGGGATTGGTCGACGTGACGGTGAGGTGATCTTGACATCCAGTTTTCCTTGACCTCCAGCTCCCAGAGTACTGACCGTGAACTCCTCGTCCTTCCCGACATCCACCTCTTTGATTGGCACACAAGAGCAGATAGAGCAGAAAGTTCAGGGTTTTATATTTGTACAACTTTCTGTTATGAAGTCATGAAGTCGCGCTCGGCACTCTTTACTGTCAGTCCTGATAAACATCTTCTGAGGAAACAAAAAGTTTAACATCATGTTCAGTAAAGAAGGTGAAGCTCAGTTCTACTGTTTAGTTCAGGAAAGTGGTTCCATTAAATATCAGTTGAGAGAACCAGAGCGAGACGACTGTTTCTGCTCGATCCAGTGAATAAAGTCAACCAGTGAATCAGTGTTGTGAACCAAACCGTTAAGATTAAACTCAGATCAGACTCAGAGGTACTCACTGTTGTTCAGACCCTGAACTTTGACCTTGTTGAGGTCCAGCGGGGGGGCCACGCTGATGTTGAACGGACTCTTGGGGATGGGGTCTCCTCCGTGACACACAGTGACGGACACGTTCCCCTGATGGACACAGACTACAGTGAGCATCACTTCATCAATCAGCTCAGTTATATGAATCAGAACTCGGAGTCGTCTGACCTGTTGCACCGCCGTGTAGCGGACGGTGTACGAGTAGTCGTGGTTATCGATGATCTCAAAGTCTCGGACCGTCTCGCCTTTAGCTGCTCCAGTGAAGTGAACCTCAGGTTTGGCTTTCCCGGCTCCTTTTGTGTAAATAGTGAAGTGAGTCGGTTTTCCCACTTCAACACCTGCACAGAGTCCAAGAACAACACAGTTTAAATACTCGTAACATGGAGGCTTATTAAGATCCAGAGCGTCTGCAGGAATAAACACCCAGACTCACATCAGAGCCTTCTCTGAATCTAAAATCCTGACAGTGAGACATTTGTTGGAGTCTCTGCTCAACAAAACCTTTATTACATTTTTATTTAACTATTTTTCTTTAATTGCTGTATGTTCTTAAATCAAAGCTGGGTCCCAAATACAGGCCGGGGTAAAACTCCTGATGGTGTGTTCCCTCCACCCACTGTGGAAAAATAGGTTTCCTCAGAGAGTGAACTATATTTTTCGTGCATCGAGGTTTCACACAAAGTCGATGAAAACAGAGAGGAGAGAGAGAACCAGAACCAGAACCAGAACCAGAGTCTCTGCTGAGCGCTGAGACGACACCACTGTAACCTTGAGGAGATGTATGGATTCCTCTAATAGTCGTCACAACATTAAAACATTCTGTCTCTGAAAAATGATTCTGTCACGTTCTGGTTTACCCGTCTTGTTGAGTCCTGGTCCTTCTGCTCGGACTTTAGCTGCATCGTGGGAAGGATCCACCTTTATTCTGAAGGGGCTGATGGGGATTTCCTGTTCCAACATTAAAGGCGGGAGGTTTGTTAAACATCTCGTTTTGACAGAACATGTTTCCAGAAGCAGTTTGTCAGTCCGAGCTCTCACCTGGTCAGCGAACAGAACCATGATGGTGTACTGCCCGGCTCCCGGAGGCGTGTACTTCACTGTGAACGTGTCGTTGTCGTTTTTGATGATGTCAAAGTCGATGTCGGCCTCTGCAGGCCCGACCACACCTGGAGCACACTTGATCCCAATGCTGACGTCACCTGCAGGTGATGCAGAGATAATAAACCGTACTCATGTCAGACTTCAGCTGCTTTTCTAAAATGAACATAACAAGACAAATATGAGGACAGAGACGTGACCCAGGTGTGATCTGGATCATCTCACCCTGTCCGGCCTCGCTGCAGTCCACCGTGAAGTATGTGGGCTCGTTGGCCTTCAGTCCCGACTTCTCCACACCTGGACCGTAAACCTTCACGTTCTCTGGATGGCTGCCTTCTCCGATCGCCACCTGGTGCACGAGATGCAAAGTGCTTCAACACTTGAGTAGAAAATGTTTAAACACACAACAGCAACCATGTTTCGTCTCTTAGCAGCAGTCTGCATCACAGCTACGGCGTGGAGACGAGAGATCCAGATCCTGAGTGAAGCTGTGCTCTTTACTTTGTTCTGCTAAATGTGTTCTTTAATTTGATCAGTCTGTCATATAACATCTTCATACACACTGCTGAATTCACCCTGATTTAATGCATTAATATCACACTAATGATTCAGAGCTGAGTGTGCAGCTGTGGTTTACCCTGAAGGGGCTGCTGGGCACGTTGACGTCTCCCCAGGTGATGATGATGGTGTGTTTGATGGGTTTAGTGGGAATGTAAACGCAGAAGTAGGTGCTGTCGCCCTTATCAGTGATCTGTATGTCGATGGGGAAACCTTCTGCATCCTGCAAGCACAAACACACACTTCACTCACCGCCACACAAAATACAGCTAACTACAATAATAAGCAACACAGAGGCAAATATTGAACTTCACACTCCAACTTTTCATCGTCTTTCTGGCAGTGAAGGATCAAAGAACGTCACACAGGAGTTCTGACCTGAGCGTAGAGCTTCAGCTCTCCTCGGCCGGCTCCGTGGGTGTCGATGGTGAAATCAGCAGGTTTGTTGACGATGCAGCCCAGCGGCTCCAGACCTGGACCGTAACACTTCACCTGAGGGGGAGAAAATACTCACACATCACGTTTCAGAATTAAGTATCTGTGAAATTCTGTTCAAATCAGGGAGGTTCTGCTCTCACGTTCTCCGGGAAGACGTCATTGGCAGCCGGCAGAATGTGAGCCATGAAGGGACTGTCCTTGATGTCCTCGTCGTCACAGATGACGTGCACAGCGTAGTCGCCCGCCTCAGTCGGCCAGTACCGAACGTCACATGACCCGTCACCTTTATCGTCACACTCGATCTTCGCCTGAGAAGGACCCTCGATGGAGAAACCTGCAGCCAGAGATCAGAGATCATCTCCTGATGAGGCTTCACCCAGAGAGCCCGCATACGCCCGGCTAACACTGACGCCATGAAGGAAGTTACGTACTCCTAGTTCAGGAGGAGTTTGTTATTGGGAAGACATTGGTGAAAACGCCGGCAACACCAGTGATGCCGACGTCTTCACTCACAGCCACACCTGCAGGATGTTTTTGTCAAACATTATGTATTGTATTTTTTGGAGCCAGCTGTGTGACTTTATTTTAAAACACATTAAATAATGCAGAAAGAATCCCCAAAAATTAAAATGTTTCATGGAACTTAAAGTTTTGTGAGATGCTGCAGAAGGAAAAGTCCTGAAGACTCTTCAGGGTTCGTCCTCTGAGGTCTGTTTGTTTCTTTCCACACAACGCTTCAGATCACCAGGTGCCATCTTTAAGCCCCGCCCCTGGCCACCTGTCAATCACTGTGTGCAGCAGGTGAGTTGTCGTGACGTACCGAGCGTTCCCACCTCCGTGCCGATGGCCTCCACCACAAAGTCAGCACTCTTCCCCACCATGCCGGTCTCCAGACCTGGACCCCAGGCCCTCACCTTCTGAGGCCCCGCCTCCTCACTCACCTGGACCTCGAATGGACTGAAAAAGGACAGAAGTTAAACTGGTGCAGCATCAGAAGTTCTGACTCTACTGTTTGTATTATTGATTGAACTAAATGTGAGTTTTATCTTTTAATGATTTAGTTGAACAATAAGGCTGAGTTCTAACACACACACAGAGTGATCCACATAGCTGGATTTGGTTCTGTCAGGGTTCTGTTATCAGTGATGTCACTGGAGAACACTGAGCTCAGGTGATGTCTCACCTGCGTGGGATGTTGTGTCCTCCCCAGGTGACGATGACGATGTATTTTCCCGTCGTAATGGGGTAATAATTACACTCGTATACCCCGCTCTCCATCTCGAGGACCTTCACCGGCTCCTCCAGGCCCTCTGGGTTTGAATAAAAACATCAGCCACAATCACACCTGCTCCTCAGGTACAGTAAAGGTGCATCACAAATAAATGTTTGGAGTCGTGGCGTCTCACTTGGTCCCTTCACGGTGACTTTGAGTTCTCCGCTGCCGGCTCCTTTGGTGTAAACTTTGAAGTCAGCCACTTCTTTGACCCTCAGACCCTTCGGCTGCAGACCTCTGCCCGACGCCCTGCAGGCGTTCGGGTTACAGGCTGTGAGGACCAATCAGAAGGTTCGGGACAAAACTGGGTTAGACTGGGAGATGATGGGGAAATGATAATGAGGCAGAAACACTCACACAAACACACACAACTGCTTTAATTCTACACTGAACCCTGAATAAAGACCGTTAAAGACTGAACAAACTGAACCAGTCCAGTCGACTATGAGACAGAACTTAGTTAAGTTACCAGAACCTGGATGACTCAGAACCTTCATCAACAATACTGAGATTCTGTGGGAAAGTTACTAAGTTAAACTTTTCAATAAAAACTGAGAAACTGAGAATTTTACCTTAATAACCAACTCACACACACACACACACACACACACACAACACACACACACTCACACACACACACACACACACACTCACACACACACACACACATACACACACACACACACACACACACACACACACTCTCACACACACACACACACACACACACACACACACACACACTCTCACACACACACACACACACACACACACACACAAACACACAGCTGCAGGTTTATCTCTGTTAGTCAGCTGATCAGTGCTGAGAGAAGCAGTGTGCTGCGGCTGAAAGGAAAAAGCAGCAAAGATGAAGACGAGCTGAAGAGAAAAACAGGATTAAGATCTCTGAGCTTCACGTTCAAGACTTCAACAAGTGAAAAATAACAAAACACAGCATCTGTGAATATTCACAAAGAAAACAAAGAAACACTGTCACAGTTCTTTTTTAAAGAGTGGAAAAGGAAGAGGAGGGTTATTAATATTGGTTATGAGGAGAAGGAGAGGTGAAGCAGCTGATGATGCTGATGAATGTGATGATGATGAAGGTCCACATGGTCACAATCATGCTCAACAAATGGGCCAGCAGTCAGAGGCACCTGAAGTGTGTTTTACATGTGAGCTGGTTAAAACGTGTTCATTAGTCGTTACTGTAATTATTGAGTTAACTGAACTGAGACAACTCAAACATTTGTCTTTTACATACTTTGAACAACAAAATCTGCTTTGAGGAATAAAAACACCACGAGAGAACAAGCTAATACATGCTAAAACGTGCTAAAACAAGCTAATATGTGCTAAAACGAGCTAATACGAGCTAAAACGAGCTAGTATGTGCTAATATGAGTTGATACGAGCTAATACGTGCTAAAACAAGCTAATATATGCTAATACGAGCTAATACGTGCTAATACGAGCTAATAGATACTAATATGAGCTAATATTGGCTAAAACAAGCTAATACGAGTTAATATGTGCTAATACAAGCTAATGTTGAATGTTGAACTAATGTTGAGCTAAAGAAAAGAATCAATAGTATAAAATGACAGTTGGCCTGAGGTGATCATTAACCCTGACATCATCCACACAGGGCTCAACTGATCACATCAATCAATCACAGAGTCAACGCAGCCACATTCACTCTGGTTCTGGGCTGTAGAAGAAGAAAAAGCTGCTCAGAGACGAAGCAGGTGCTGCACATGCTGTAAAGCTAGAAACCCCCTTCGGAGAGGTCAGAGGCAGCGATGGTTTTGAGTTGAGGTGGAAGGAAACCAGGCTAGCGCAGGCAGGCTCCAGTCACAACCCCGCCCCCAGCCTGTACTAACTTGGTCGCCTGGGTTTGGGCGGTGTTGGAGGGGGGCCTCTCTTTGTCTTGTCTGAGGGTGGGGTGCGTATGGACTGAGGTCCAGTCTGCACCGGAGACGCAGGATGAGGGACGCTCTGTGAAACTGAAGGAGGGAACAACAGTGATGATACATGTGTACACAGGCAGAGAGGACCGGACCAGTAGATACCAGGACCAGCAGCCAGAGGTGGAACTTGGTCGGGTACGCCAGTCAAAAGTAAGACCCAGGTCACTGATACTTTAGTCAAGTCAATTCAGGTTAAGTGAGAGGCAGAGGTAGGTAAATCCCAAATCAAGTCCAGAGCCCAGGTCCAGTCAGGTCAAAACAGGATATTCCAAGGTCAAGTCAAAGGGTGAGAGTCTATACTAGCAATACCCCAAAGTTCCAAGATTTACAAGTTTACTAAGTCAAGACAGACAAGTTTAGGGCCACGTCCAAACACAGGCAAGACAAGCAGTGCCATAGTCGACTCTTAGATCCAAGTCAATCCACCCCAAGATTTACAAGTTTACAAAGTTAAGACAGACAAGTCCTGGGTCACTTTCAAAATCAAGACAGCAAGTCTCAGGTCATAGGAAGTGCCATAGTCCATCCATCTATCCATATTAAGTGATAGCATCAGACTACACAAGGTAGTCCAGACATTCCAAGTCTAAGATGGGTTAGGCTTAAATCAAGATTCAAGTCAAGTTAGGTCAGGATAAGTCAGAATCAGTTGCAGGCAAGTCCCCAAATCAAGTCGTTGATAAAGCAAAAAGTCAAGTTCTCAGTCAGGACAAAACAGGAATGACCGAAGTCAAGTCAAAAGGTGAGAAAGGCAAATCCTAAATAAAGAAATACAAGTTCCAAGATTTACCAGTGTACAAAGTCAAGACAAACCTCCTGAGGAGTCAAGCTTCCAAAAACAAGCCTGCAAGTCCAAAGTCTCCAAAATCAAGTTTTATTTTAGATTAAACAGTAAAGTCCAGGGTCAAGACAAAAGGTAAAGGCAGGGCTAGTGCCAAATCAAGACAGAGAAGTCCCAAAGTCTAGTCCTAACTAAGTGCAAGTCAAGACAGGGGAGTTCCATTTCAGAGAGAGTCCCAAGTCACAACTAGGTCCAGTCACACATGATTAAATCAAAGACAAGCAAAGTCCATCAATCTGTCCATATTCAGTGATCAACAAAGGACTTAATATGGCAGTCCTGACATCAAACATCAAAGACAGACAAGTTCCAAGTCAAGTCAGGTTAAATCACAAGCAAAAGTTGGCAAGTCATAAATCTAAATCCTAAAACAGTCCAAAGTCCCAAATCAAGCCCAAAATCTGATCTAAGGAATGTCCAGGCTCAAGTCAGAAGGTGAGAAAGGGGAACCCCAAATCTAGGCAGCAAGTTCCAAGTCAAATGTAAGTAAAGTCCCCTCAAGATTGGAAATCCCCAAGTCAAGACAATAAGCATCAGACAAAAAAATCTTACGTCAAGTCCCAAGTCCAGTCCTAACAAGTCAAAGTCAAGACAAGCAAGTTCCAATTTAGAAAGACTCAAAACTGGGTCAAGTCACACAAGGTCCCAAGTCAAAGCAGCAGACTACACAAGGTAGTCCAGATACTCAAAGATGGACAAGCTCCAAGTCAGATACCAAGTGAAGTCGCAAGTCAAGACTGGCAATCCCAAACAAGAACCAAATCAGGTCCAACACCTGTCGGACCAACATTATTAACCATCTACGTAAAAATGCTCAACTCCCATTTAGATCAGAGGAGAAGACTGAAAACTGCCCAAAACCATGAGTGCATACAGCTTCAGACAATAAAACCCAGTACTGAGCATTGAGTCTCAGAACTGGGCCTAGACAGAACCACCAATTTTTAACTGTTATTGAAATCAAAAACGTTCAGTGCTTTAATCCAACAGTCTGGGCATCAGGTTTCAATGTGACAGTTAGAAACGGATGCTGAGGAGCAGGAGGAGGGTACAAGAGGAGGACCACAAGGTTCATTATGCTGTTTGTTTAGAAGATTTACTGGATGAAGTCAGAACCTCCGAAGGTTTCAGGTTCTTGTTAATGTTACATGGACATTAATCCACAAAACAATTACGACTTCGATTTCAATTCTAATACCATCGAGAACAATAATCAAGTCAGTGCAGAATATTTCCCAAGTGGTCAACACACTTGGAGTGAACCTACCCTCTGAGATGTGGACAGTGAAGGGGCTTCTGGGAATCTGCTGCCCTGCAAAGGTCACGTAGACGGTGTGAGGTCCCTCCAGGACGGGAACATAGGTGCACCGGAAAATACTGTCGCCTTTGTTCTCCAAGACAATCTCCACTGTATCCCTCCGACCGTTAGAATCCACAATGATGACGCCTACATCTCCAGCACCCGCCCCTGGAGGACGGACAGACCGACCGACAACAGGACTTTCAAACACTGATGGAAGAATGTGACTCTCACTGGAACAGATTCAGACTGAACATTACAACTGAGGTGGAAGTCAAGTGAGAGTCGATGATAATATAGAAGAAGAACTTTAATGCTTTATAGCAAAGAAAGGTATGTTAATAACAAGAGAAACCTATAACATACACTAAATACGTATAAAATATATATATACAGTACTTGGATATTTTGAAATGTCCTCTATAACTAAGACTGGCTGAGACTGTAACTGTTTGTGATGATGACGCTGGAGAAAAGATCTCAAAGTCTTTAAAATGTGAGTGCTCGTTCTCAGACACAACACTTTGGTCTTCAGCAGATTTCTTTTCTTATGTTCCATTTGAACTGAAGTCAAGCAGCTCAGGTTTCAGGTTGTAACTCAGAACTATATAGTTTCAGTTTGAGTGCTTACCTGCAGTGTAAATGTCAAAGTATGTTGGTTTGTTGGCCACGTTTCCCGCCTGCTGCAGTCCCGGCCCGCGGGCCTGAACTCTGGTCGGGTCACCCATGGCCTTCGAAACATTCACCATGAAGGGACTCCTGTCGATGTCCTGCCCAGCAAACAGCACCTTCACCTGAGAGGAGCAGGAACACATGGACCTGTCAGCGCTTCTGATGGGTCACTGCCATCATTGATTAACGTGATTGGTGGTGATCAAGTGAAGATCTCGTGTGTTGAGACTCTTCAGAAGTATTTTGTTGATTGGTGGCTCGTTTGTTTTGTCTCAGAAGGGTTTTAACAGTTGAATATCTCAGGTTGATTCAAGTTAAACTATTTCAGCCGCAGTAACTAAACCACTTCCTGTTAGTAAAGATCAGACTGAGGTCCAATCGCTAATGAGACTGTCAGATGAAGCTGAAACCTCCTGAGGTTGACAAGTGGACCTTCACCAGACATGATGGTGCTTTTTGTCTTCCCTGGTGTTTGGATCTTACTTTATGAAGCCCCTCCACTTTGGGCAGGTAGACCACGGAGTAGGTTCTGTTCTTGTCGTTGTTGGGGATCACTCTGGCCTGATGGACACAGATAACCTTGTCAGTCGTGTTTCACTTCATTGTGTTTGATTAAATGTAAAATAAGAGTGTGTGTTCCCACCTCCTCTGTGTGTCCCTCTGGATCCTCAACATAAACCAGAACTTCTCCCAGTCCAGCCTCCACCGTCTCCACCAGAAACTCTGCTGGTTTCAGGACAACGTTACCGCGAGGTTCGATACCTGAGAGACAAAGAGACCAATCAGGTTTTTGACATCACACAACAACAGACTAACAAACAAACAAACACACACACCAACACACCCTGCAGCAGGCAGCTGGTTCTCACTTGAAGCTGACAACATCAGATTTAAATTGATCAGTCTTTGAACTGACTTTGATTCTGAATTTCCTCTCACCTGGTCCGTAAGCTTTGGCCCTCTTCGGGTGCAGTGTCTTGGCCCTCAGGGGGGCGCCGGGCTTCAGTTTAGATTTGGGGAACTGGGACAGGTAGGTCATCACAGAGTGCTCGTCCACGTTAGGATCCACGATCTCCTCTGGAGCGATCACCTGAAGAAGAACGAGGAGGAGATCACACGGTAACCACATTTAATCCTCATGATGAAGAAGAAACAGCTTCAGAACAAACTGAATCAAACATCTACACCAACCACAGAACAGTTTTATATCACAAACGATGTGAAACTGTTCTGTTCGTATCGGATCTGAGTCAGAAGAACTGGAGACGGACTAAAGAGGAGGTCCAGATGGTTTCATGAGACTAACAAGACAAATAGGAAAGTTTGAGAGCTCAGCTGCTGGTGAACACCAGAGGTTTGTTTTAAATGTCAACCAGCTGCTGCTGCTCAAGAGCCGGGCAGGAAGAAGCTCCAAGTCCCCCGCAAAAATAAAAGCATCAGTACATCGTGTTAGAAAACATCATACCAATCAGTTCAGGTTAGTGTGGCTGAAACCCTCAGACACCTGGATACTTGTTACAGCGCTGTATTACACATTACACTTTAAATATTACACATTACATGTTACATATTACCACACTGAACATGTGTGTGAATGTGTGTTTGATGAAACCTTGGCTCATGTTGGCGTCACCACTGTGCTTGTAGCTTCTGATTGGTTAATTGAGTCACATGTCAGACAGGAAGTGAAGTTGAAGATTAAATACAGAACACTATTTCTGTCTACTGGTGGATGTTTTACAGACACAGTGAAATATTCGAGATATAATCTCACGTCAAACAAACATACATTTACAGCATAAATAAACTTAATTTATAGTTATTTGACTGAAACAAACAATGAAATGTTTCATAAATAATTTATTGAAAAAATGTTTTGGTAAAGTTGCAACTGATGTTTATAAACAGTCAAATAACATAATTATTATCATTAATCAGTGATGTTATTATAAAGTGTATCAATATGGAATGTAATCGATTACATATATTCTACAGTAAATATCAGAGTGATGATGCAACATGTGACCTGTGATTTATAACTAATGTGAAATAATCAGGTTAAAACAAACATAAACATGAAAAACATCTTCATGTTGAATATTTATGTTTTTTATGTTGCAGCGACGTTAACAATATAAATGTGGTTCATCAATATAGAGATTTAATTACAACATATATTAAATACTTATATTAAATGTGTTTATATGAAAGAACGCCTGTATGTTTCATTATAATATGATTTTAACATTGTATGCTGTAGTCAAGTGTTAACAACATGAATGTGATTCTGTAAAGTTTTTAGTTTATAACCAGAAACACAGTAAAATGTGCACACGTACGTATATTAAAATAATATATGATGATTTAGTCATTGAACCTTTATGTTCATGATATAATGTGCAGAGATGTTGAGTTTGTATATCAAACATTAATACAAATACATGTGTGTTAGTCTGAATGTTGAAATGAAAACATACACACATGTTAATATGTGTTTCTGTAGCTTTGTTTGTTTGTTTGTTTGTTTGTTTGTTTGTTTACAGATGTGTTTATTTGTCAGTGTAAACAGCTGTTGAGTTTAAAGGAACAACATGAGTTTGGATGAAGTGAAGGAGGAGTGAACTAAAGTCAAAGTAGAGAGAAAAATCAAACAGTACCATTAAAGTTTCTGGAATAAATAAAGGTTCTGGAGACTTTAATTCTTTAAACACATGGTCTCTTGGTGCTGATCCGGATCTACCGGTGAAATAAATCTACTGTTGGGGTTAAAGAAGCTCAGATGTTCCTGAATGTTCTGCGGGTCATGGTTCTGGTGTGGCGAGAGATGTTACCTGCGGCACTCCGAGCCAGTCGTCGGCCTGCTGCATGGCCTCTCTGGCGTTCTCCACCGGCTGACTGGGATCCCAAGTCTCCCAGTCCGGACACAGACCTGAGAACAGCACAGACACACTGAGGACGCTTTGACTGATCTGACCCATCAGAGCTGGAACACCAGAACTCAGGAGTGGACGGACTCTATTTTATCTTTAATAAACCCAGATCATCCTGGAATATGGATCAATATGTTCACATGCTTTATGATTATAATACATCCCAGTCCTTGTTGTGGACCTACCAGGGGCACAGTTGTCCACCAGAGCTCCCAGGGCCTTGCCGTCCCTCCAGTCCCGGTGGAAGTTGGTGATGGGGAGCTGGGGCACCTTGTTCTGGATCCAGCCCAGCAGACGCTGTTTGGGGGTCAGTTTCTTGGCGTCCTCATCGTCCTCGTCCTCCCACATGGGCATGGAGATGGAGTAATGCAGGATCAGGGTCCAGATCAGACCCAGGATCAGCTTCAGGTTCCCGTCCACGATGGCTTTAGAGTCTGAGGACAGACGGGAGGACGTGTTAGACAAGGTGTCATCAGAGTCACACAGGTCACACGGGTCACACAGGTGAGACAGGTCACACAGGTGAGACAAGTCACACAAGTCACACAGGTAAGACAGGTGAGACAAGTCACACAAGTCACACAGGTAAGACAGGTAAAACAGGTCACACAGGTAAAACAGGTCACACAGGTCACACAGGTGAGACAAGTCACACAGGTCACACAGGTGAGACAGGTGAGACAAGTCACACAGGTGACACAGGTAAGACAGGTCACACGGGTCACACGGGTCACACAGGTCCAACTGTTGATTGACAGGTCACACAGGTGACACAGGTCACACAGGTGAGACAGGTAAGACAAGTCACACGGGTCACACAGGTCCGACTGGTGATTGACAGGTGCACAGTTATCAGTTGTCTGGTATTAAAGTCATTCAGTATCAAAAGATCTGGACCGACTCAGAACCAGGCTGTTTCCACAGTAACACGAGTGAATCATGTCAGCAGAGATCAGGAAGTTTATTAAAGATTTGAACATTTAAACATTAAACGTTTGTTTTGTTGCTGTCTGTCTGTCACAGCTGGATGTGAAAGATGTAAACTGTCCTCCAATCAGAATTCACCTCAGCTGACTGTCAGAACATTTGTTCTCTAATGCTTTCTGATGACCCAGTTTCCTGTTCTGTTCTTTACATCTGCTCGCCAAAATAAAGGTTCCCAGCTTCAGGTTGTTTATCTTCCAGCTGTCAGGAGACGTCTTTTACTGTGAAAGGTTCATCCATCGCCAGCACAGAGTCGATCTGCTGCAGGGTGATGTCATCCAGCCCCGGGCCCGAGGAATGAGGTCAGTTTAAATAGGAAACACATGCACACACACACACACACACACACACACACACACACACACACACAACCAGGAATCTGGGGGAGGACTGTGAGTTGTTCCTGAAATGAAAAGTCGTTTGTTTTACCAACTTTCAACCTGATGACTCTTTCTGCTTTATATAAACACACACACACACACACACACACACACACACACACACACACACACACACACACACACGGCTGTATCAGATGACTCACACTCCTGCTTCGTCTCTTTATAAATGTCTTGTCAGTGCTGGACACAGTTCATCATGTGTCGTCTTTAAACAGACCAATGGAAACCTCGAGTTCCCCCGAGAGTCACGTTTAAAGAACGCAGCTGAAGTTTCTGATGGATCGACCAATCAGGAGACAGAGCGGATCATAAATCAGCTCAGTGTTTTCGGGCAGATTGTTCACTGCTCAGTGAAAACATTTCAAACACAGCTGAACTTCAGACTGACATTAACAAACACCTTCATGTGATGTCACTTCCTGCTTTGTATGAAACAAACCCGTCCATCACTGAGACAAACAGACTCCATGTTTCTACTCACAGACAGAAAGAAGTTCATGTAGAACATTTGCTGAATGAACAAGAAGGTCCAAATAATGCAGAATGAGTCAGAGACAGAGTTTCACAGAGTTTATAAAGTGTCTCCAACTCAACAACTCACTAAACTGACACATTTGTTAAGGGAGTCTGGGGACTTTCTCCACGGGGACAAAGAAGTAGCCTATATTGTTACTGTTTAGTGTCTTTGTAACATGTGACATGTTTAGATCAATAACATGTTTCTTCTTTCATAAATGGAGTGTAAATGGTGACATCAGTGTAAACAGTGTGTTCAAACAGCTGATCAATGTTGGCAGGTAAGACTTTAGCACTTTAGACACAGAAGCAGACAGGCTGGTACAGACATGCTGCCACAAACTGACACTTTTTACAAGGAGACAAACAACTTCAGCTGAAAGATTTAATGCTGAATTGACTTACAATCTGTCACACACACAGTTTCACTACGTTAGAAAGTTTGTTTTAACTCAACAACTCTTAAAATCACCACATTTGGTAATGGAGTCCGGTGATGTTGTGTTATTGGTGAAAGTGGTAGGAAACACACCTATGTGCTTTTAAACTGGTGTCCTGTGTGTGTGTGTGTGTTGTGTGTGTGTGTGTGAGTGTGTGTGTGTGTGTGTGTGTGTGTGTGTGCATGCGTGTGCGTGTTGAATAACAGACATCTGAGCTCACAGAAGGAAAATATGATTTCATGATCGCGTCTACAAGACAATGGAAAACACACACACTCTCACACGCACACACACACTGCGCACACACATACACACACACACACTCAGGAAGCTCAGTGTCCAGAGATTAGTCGGGTCGGTGTTCTGGGAGGATGTGTCGTGTTGGAGCGTCGCTGTAATCTTTCCCCAGGAAACAGGAGCTACAGGCTGTTGTCAGGAGGAAGCAGAAAGGCCGGGCTGCACTCAGTTTGGGTTTGATTTACAGTGTAAAGTGGAAACGAGTCAGTACATCGAGTGCAGTTCTGCTCTTCAGTATCTTAACACTTTTTTTACTTTGCAGATTCATATTTTAAAAACAAAATATAATTGAGTAGTGAATGTTGATTCAACGACGCAGCAGAACATTAAGTCATTAAAATGAGCTTCAGATGGACAAACCGCCTCCTCTGAGCCCTACTCACTGATCCAGGTTCTCCTCCGGATCCGTTAAAGTCGTCATTTTACATTTGTGTTCTGTAAGAACGGATGATTTACCAGACAATTTAAAAAATGCCTGTCAGAACAGACAGAACCTCGGGGAGTCTAGTTTCTTATTCAGAAAGATGAACAGGGATGTTTTCGACTTCCAGATGAATCTTTGTCTCCACCTGACGTTTCAAAACTACAAACTACCTAAAATATATGAACTGTATAAACTGTATGAACTGTATGAACTATATAAACTGTATAAACTATATGAACTGTATGAACTATATAAACTGTATAAACCTTATAAACTGTATGAACTGTATGAACTGTATAAACTATATGAACTGTAAAAACTTTATAAACTGTATGAACTGTATAAACCTTATAAACTGTATGAACTGTATGAACTGTATGAACTGTAAAAACTGTATAAATTGTATGAACTGTATGAACTATATAAACTGTATAAACTATATGAACTGTAAAAACTGTATAAACCGTATGAACTGTATAAACTGTATGAACTGTATGAACTGTATAAACTGTATAAGGTGTATAAACTATATGAACTGTATACAATGTATGAACTGTATGAACTGTATAAACTGTATAAACTATATGAACTATATAAAGTGTATAAACTATATGAACTGTATAAATTGTATGAACTGTATGAACTGTATAAACTGTATGAACTGTATGAACTGTATAAACTGTATAAACTATATGAACTGTAAAAACTGTATAACCTATATGAACTGTATAAAGTGTATAACCTATATGAACTGTATAAACTGTATAAACTATATGAACTGTATGAACTGTATGAACTGTATGAAGTGTATAAAGTGTATAAACTATATGAACTGTATAAACTGTATAAAGTGTATGAACTGTGTAAACTGTATGAACTATATAAACTGTATAAACTATATGAACTGTAAAAACTGTATAAACCGTATGAACTGTATGAACTGTATAAACTGTATGAACTGTATGAACTGTATAAACTGTATAAAGTGTATGAACTGTGTAAACTGTATGAACTATATAAACTGTATAAACTATATGAACTGTAAAAACTGTATAAACCGTATGAACTGTATGAACTGTATAAACTGTATGAACTGTATGAACTGTATGAACTGTATAAACTGTATAAACTATATGAACTGTATAAAATGTATAACCTATATGAACTGTATAAACTGTATAAACTATATGAACTGTATAAACTGTATAACCTATATGAACTGTATTAACTGTATAACCTATATGAAGTGTATAAACTGTATAAACTATATGAACTGTATAAACTGTATGAACTGTATGAACTGTATAGACTGTATGAAGTGTATAAAGTGTATAAACTATATGAACTGTATAAACTGTATAAAGTGTATGAACTGTGTAAACTGTATGAACTGTATAAACTGTATAAACCTTATGAACTGTATGAACTGTATAAACTGTATAAACCTTATGAACTGTATGAACTGTATAAACTGTATGAAGTGTATAAACTGTATAAACCTTATGAACTGTATGAACTGTATAAACTGTATGAAGTGTATAAAGTGTATAAACTATATGAACTGTATAAACTGTATAAAGTGTATGAACTGTGTAAACTGTATGAACTGTATAAACTGTATAAACCTTATGAACTGTATGAACTGTATAAACTGTATGAAGTGTATAAAGTGTATAAACTATATGAACTGTATAAACTGTATAAAGTGTATGAACTGTGTAAACTGTATGAACTGTATAAACTGTATAAACCTTATGAACTGTATGAACTGTATAAACTGTATGAAGTGTATAAAGTGTATAAACTATATGAACTGTATAAACTGTATAAACTATATGAACTGTATAAACTGTATAAAGTGTATGAACTGTGTAAACTGTATGAACTTTATAAACTGTATGAAGTGTATAAAGTGTATAAACTATATGAACTGTATAAACTGTATAAACCTTATGAACTGTATGAACTGTATAAACTGTATGAAGTGTATAAAGTGTATAAACTATATGAACTGTATAAACTGTATAAACTATATGAACTGTATAAACTGTATAAAGTGTATGAACTGTGTAAACTGTATGAACTGTATAAACTGTATGAAGTGTATAAAGTGTATAAACTATATGAACTGTATAAACTGTATGAAGTGTATAAAGTGTATAAACTATATGAACTGTATAAACTGTATAAAGTGTATGAACTGTGTAAACTGTATGAACTGTATAAACTGTATAAACCTTATGAACTGTATGAACTGTGTAAACTGCATGAAGTGTATAAAGTGTATAAACTATATGAACTGTATAAACTGTATAAACCTTATGAACTGTATGAACTGTATAAACTGTATGAAGTGTATAAACTGTATAAACTATATGAACTGTATAAACTGTATGAACTGTATGAACTGTGTAAACTGTATGAAGTGTATAAAGTGTATAAACTATATGAACTGTATAAACTGTATGAACTGTATGAACTGTATAAACTGTATGAAGTGTATAAAGTGTATAAACTATATGAACTGTATAAACTGTATGAACTGTATAAACTGTATAAACTATATGAACTGTACAAACTGTATAAACTATATGAACTGTATAAACTGTATGAACTGTATGAACTGTATAAACTGTATGAAGTGTATAAAGTGTATAAACTATATGAACTGTATAAACTGTATAAAGTGTATGAACTGTGTAAACTGTATGAACTATATAAACTGTATAAACTATATGAACTGTAAAAACTGTATAAACCGTATGAACTGTATGAACTGTATAAACTGTATGAACTGTATGAACTGTATAAACTGTATAAGGTGTATAAACTATATGAACTGTATAAAATGTATGAACTGTATGAACTGTATAAACTGTATAAACTATATGAACTGTATAAACTGTATAACCTATATGAACTGTATAAACTGTATAACCTATATGAAGTGTATAAACTGTATAAACTATATGAACTGTATAAACTGTATGAACTGTATGAACTGTATAAAGTGTATGAACTGTGTAAACTGTATGAAGTGTATAAACTGTATAAACCTTGAACTGTATGAACTGTATAAACTGTATGAAGTGTATAAAGTGTATAAACTATATGAACTGTATAAACTGTATAAAGTGTATGAACGTGTAAACTGTATGAACTGATAAACTGTAGAACCTTATGAAACTGTATGAACTGTATAAACTGTATGAAGTGTATAAAGTGTATAAACTATATGAACTGTATAAACTGTATAAAGTGTATGAACTGTGTAAACTGTATGAAGTGTATAAACTGTATAAACCTTATGAACTGTATGAACTGTATAAACTGTATGAAGTGTATAAAGTGTATAAACTATATGAACTGTATAAACTGTATAAGGTGTATAAACTGTATGAACTGTGTAAACTGTATGAACTGTATAAACTGTATAAACCTTATGAACTGTATGAACTGTATAAACTGTATGAATGTATAAGTGTATAAACTATGAACTGTTAAACTGTATAAATGTATGAACTGTGTAAACGTATGAACTGTATAAACTGTATAAACCTTATGAACGTGAACTGTATAAACTGTAGAAGTGTATAAAGTGTTAAATATATGAACTGTATAACTGTATAA
>NC_044200.1:25432248-25459027 GCF_900880675.1 Sparus aurata | reverse complement strand
AACTGTATAAACTGTATGAAGTGTATAAAGTGTATAAACTATATGAACTGTATAAACTGTATGAACTGTATAAACCAGCGGTCCTAAATAGGCGGCCCCAGGGCCTCATCGGCCCGTCGGCCTCCTGTTTGTGGCCCCCGAACTATTATTCCTTCACTATGTGTTTTGGTTGGGTCAGCACATGTATACCGGGACTTGTCTCCATGCCAACGATACACAGACAGATCGCAACTTTTAACTTTCACTTTCGTTTTCGGAGCACTTCGCGTATTCACATTTTGCTGGTGGTAAGAGATTGAATATGGCGTGTTTCCAAGTAAACTGTTATGACAAAGTGGACAGTGATAGTCGGCAACTCGCAGAAATAGGATCTTCAAAGTTGCATTTATTCTGTCTCCAACCGGGACAATCACCACGTATCTGACAGTGCAGCGGTTTCACCACCTTGCGCAGTTTGACAAATTTTAGCTAACGTTTGCGACCTCATGTATATTCAATGTTGCAAAGAGTGTAACGGACGGGGAGTTTCTCCCAGCAAACACCATTTCACTCACGGTGCCAAAATTTGTATCATCCTTGTTAAAACACCATTTAATCACAGAACAAATGACGTGAAATAACCCACAACCATCTTACATATCATCTTATTCACAAACACATTCACGAACCAGAATTACACCAACAACAACAGAATACCCAAGATATAAACTGTATGAACTGTATAAAGTGTATAAACTATATGAACTGTATAAACTGTATGAACTCTATATACTGTATGAACTGTATAAACTGTATGAACTCTATAAACTGTATGAACTCTATATACTGTATGAACTGTATAAACTGTATGAACTGTATAAACTGTATGAACTCTATATACTGTATGAACTGTATAAACTGTATGAACTGTATGAACTGTATAAACTGTATGAACTCTATATACTGTATGAACTGTATATACTGTATGAACTGTATAAACTGTATGAACTGTATAAACTATATGAACTGTATAAACTGTATGAACTGTATAAACTATATGAACTGTATAAACTGTATAGAGTGTATAAACTATATGAACTGTATAAACTGTATAAAGTGTATAAACTGTATGAACTATATGAACTGTATAAAGTGTATAAACTGTATAGAGTGTATAAACTATATGAACTGTATAAACTGTATAAAGTGTATAAACTGTATAAACTATATGAACTGTATAAAGTGTATAAACTATATGAACTGTATAAACTGTATGAACTGTATGAACTATATGAACTGTATAAACTATATGAACTGTATAAACTGTATGAACTCTATATACTGTATGAACTGTATAAACTGTATGAACTGTATAAACTATATGAACTGTATAAACTATATGAACTGTATAAACTGTATGAACTCTATATACTGTATGAACTGTATAAACTGTATGAACTCTATATACTGTATGAACTGTATAAACTGTATGAACTCTATATACTGTATGAACTGTATAAACTGTATAAACTATATGAACTGTATAAACTATATGAACTGTATAAACTGTATGAACTCTATATACTGTATGAACTGTATAAACTGTATGAACTCTATATACTGTATGAACTGTATAAACTGTATAAACTGTATAGAGTGTATAAACTATATGAACTGTATAAACTGTATAAAGTGTATAAACTGTATAAACTGTATAAAGTGTATAAACTGTATAAACTATATGAACTGTATAAACTGTATAAAGTGTATAAACTGTATGAACTATATGAACTGTATAAAGTGTATAAACTATATGAACTGTATAAACTGTATGAACTGTATGAACTATATGAACTGTATAAACTATATGAACTGTATAAACTGTATGAACTCTATATACTGTATGAACTGTATAAACTGTATGAACTGTATAAACTATATGAACTGTATAAACTATATGAACTGTATAAACTGTATGAACTCTATATACTGTATGAACTGTATAAACTGTATGAACTCTATATACTGTATGAACTGTATAAACTGTATGAACTCTATATACTGTATGAACTGTATAAACTGTATAAACTGTATAGAGTGTATAAACTATATGAACTGTATAAACTGTATAAACTGTATAAACTATATGAACTGTATAAACTGTATAAAGTGTATAAACTGTATAAACTATATGAACTGTATGAACTGTATAAAGTGTATAAACTGTATAAAGTGTATAAACTATATGAACTGTATAAACTGTATGAACTATATGAACTGTGTAAACTGTATGAACTCTATATACTGTATGAACTGTATAAACTGTATGAACTCTATATACTGTATGAACTGTATAAACTGTATAAACTATATGAACTGTATAAACTATATGAACTGTATAAACTGTATGAACTCTATATACTGTATGAACTGTATAAACTGTATGAACTCTATATACTGTATGAACTGTATAAACTGTATAAACTGTATAGAGTGTATAAACTATATGAACTGTATAAACTGTATAAACTGTATAAACTGTATAAAGTGTATAAACTGTATAAAGTGTATAAACTGTATAAACTATATGAACTGTATAAACTGTATAAAGTGTATAAACTGTATAAACTATATGAACTGTATGAACTGTATAAAGTGTATAAACTGTATAAAGTGTATAAAGTATATGAACTGTATGAACTGTATGAAGTGTATAAAGTGTATAAACTATATGAAGTGTATGAACTGTATGAACTGTATAAAGTGTATAAACTATATGAACTGTATGAACTGTATAAAGTGTATAAACTGTATAAAGTGTATAAACTATATGAACTGTATGAACTGTATAAAGTGTATAAACTATATGAACTGTATGAACTGTATAAACTGTATAAAGTGTATAAACTATATGAACTGTATGAACTGTATAAAGTGTATAAACTGTATAAAGTGTATAAACTGTATAAACTATATGAACTGTATAAACTGTATAAAGTGTATAAACTGTATAAACTATATGAACTGTATGAACTGTATAAAGTGTATAAACTGTATAAAGTGTATAAACTGTATAAACTATATGAACTGTATAAACTGTATAAAGTGTATAAACTGTATAAACTATATGAACTGTATGAACTGTATAAAGTGTATAAACTGTATAAAGTGTATAAAGTATATGAACTGTATGAACTGTATGAAGTGTATAAAGTGTATAAACTATATGAAGTGTATGAACTGTATGAACTGTATAAAGTGTATAAACTATATGAACTGTATGAACTGTATAAAGTGTATAAACTGTATAAAGTGTATAAACTATATGAACTGTATGAACTGTATAAAGTGTATAAACTATATGAACTGTATGAACTGTATAAACTGTATAAAGTGTATAAACTATATGAACTGTATGAACTGTATAAAGTGTATAAACTGTATAAACTGTATGAACTGTATAAAGTGTATAAAGTGTATAAACTATATGAAGTGAGCCTCCCTCAGGTTTCTGCTGTCCTGCACAGTCTCCTCTGTGTTACTCTCACATGAAGAGTAACGCTCAGCTGACTCTCTCAGAGTTTAACTGCTGATGTCATGTGACTTTTTGTCCCTGCAGGGACACCGTACTCTCTTTACAGCAGGAATGGACTCTGGTGTCAAGCCAAACAGCTTCTGAGCTGCACAACAACATGTCTGTGACGGTTAGCAAACAGAGCAGCTACAGGTCAGCTACAGGTCAGCTGCTGCTAACTGCTGCTAACTGCTGCTAACTGCAGCTAACTGCTGCTGCTGCTAACTGCTGCTAACTGCTGCTGCTGCTGCTGCAGGGGAACAATGAGTCCTGATAGAAACACTGAGCCAACAGGCCGGGGGGCGACGGAGAAACTGTGTAATATGACATTTAGACAGAAAGACTTCATAGAGACAGAGAGAGGGAGAGAGGGGAGGGGAGGGGAGGGGAGGGGAGGGGAGGGGGAGGAGCCTGTGGGAGAGTGGAAAGAGGAAAAACAAGTGATGACGACGGAGGGAAAGAATTAAGAATCAGATTAACAGCCTGAACTCAGCCGGAGGACGAAACACGACCACAGACAGGAAACAATGTGTTAATGTGGTTAAAGGTTCTGAATGATCAGAACCACTCAGCTGTCACAGACTGAGCGGTTCTGAATGATCAGAACCAGTCAGCTGAGCCTCTGACAGCTCGGTTTACTTTCATCATTCATTAGACTGACAGATCATTTCACCGTTAATCGTTCTGTCTGTGTAAAGCTCGTCTTCTCAAAGCCTCTGTTCTCCAAACAGTCCAAAACTTAACCAATGGCACTACGTAGAGTGTATACCTCCACCAACGCCCAGAGTCTCATAGATAGTCTCATAGGTACCAGCCAACCATCAGAGCAACCAACAGACCCACAGACCCACAGCCCCGGGTCGACTGTCAGAACTGATGAATGGCTCGTGGCTGCAGCTCCAGTCCTGCTGAGCCTCTTTGTCTCTGATGTGAATGAAGTGCGAACAGTTGGAGACAGAACCTGTGTTCTGGTCTTCATCAGTACCGAGTACCGAGCGGCACAGAGACGTTATCTTCAGTGTGGGAGGAGTTCTGAGGTTATCAGGAGGTCAGACAGTCGCAGTGAGGAGAGAACGGGCTGAACTCCTCACTGGATCCACCAGGTTCACAAAGTTCTACACATATGAAGACGGATCACATGACTGACAGAACCCAACCTGACTGGACTGATCAGGGTTCATGTCAAAGGAGCAGTCTGTAGTTTAATGAGCAGAGACAAATCTTCAGGACGGACAAACAAACTGACCTGAAAGGACTTTCACTGTGTTTATATGTGGCGGACCCCGCCACCTCTCCAGCTTCACACAGTGTTCTGGACCTGATGTTCCTCTGACAGTAACTGTATTATTACCTCATTAATATTGTGAATGTTACGTTGACTGCTCCTTTAAGCTGACTCTAGAAACTGATCAGATGGTTTGATTGTTTTTAACTTTTGTGTTTTTAATGATCACAGTCATTCCCCCAAACATCAGCCTGATCAGTGACACTGCAAAGCTGTGACAGGGACTGATTATCACACCAAATGTTGAAATAAATGAAACTCTTTGAACATTTGTCATGTTCGACACACTCTGATGTGTTCCAGTGTCACACCGCTCACACACGTGTTGGGAGAAAACATGTGTTTGGATCAGCTGTGTAGAACCGGGCCTTACAAACAGACCCCACTCAAATACTGTGAGGAAATACAAACACACAACTACAATGAGACGAAAGCTCCTAAACACTGAGACCAAGAACTGAACTGTGTCACACACACACACACACACACACACACACACACACAGCAGGTGGACAGCAGCTGTATAAATGTGTGTGTTGTTGTTTATCCTCAGAGTGGTTAGCTTCACAAAGACTATTTAAAGACACACACACACACACCTGTGACCTATAAAAAGTGTGTGTTTGCAGCCAACAGCTGGAGGGTCGAGATCCTCGAGAGACTCACACACACACACACACACACACACACACACACACACACACAGTGAACTGGTCTTGTTGATTATTTTCAAGTAGAGTTTCTGTTCAGTTCTTCGACTGGACGTGCTGAATGTGTCCATTCGACTGTAACCAGCCTCACAGTGATCATGTGGATTGATCTGATGACATCATCATTACAGATTCCACAGAGGAGGCTGCTCCTCACAACACACTTATTATTATCATCAATATATTCTGTATCAGTCATCTGAATCTGCAAACTACAACAATTATATTTATGTAAAAACAAAGTGCCAGAAAATGGAACTCTCCCATGAAGCAAAGATACTTCAGGATTACTTTGCAGTTCAGTACTCATGTGAGTGTAATCAGTTACTTTCCAGCTCTGGTGTGTCGGCCTGTCGAGGATCTGAGACCTCCAGCTGTCGACTGAAAGGCTTCAGACCAACTGTGACAACAGCTGACACACACACACACACACACACACACAGACACACACACACACAGCCAGACACACACACACACAGGCAGCATTCATCCCGGGCTGGGTCAGACCACATGACAGTAACAGACTGGAGCTCTGTTGTTCGGACTGAGCCGGGCTGACGGAGCAGCAGTGTGTCGGTCAGCAGATCACTGGGTCTTAATTCAGAACTCCATTTGGAAAACAGATGATTTTAGAGTGCGGTGTTAAAGTATGAACCCACTGGTATATTTTACACATTCATTTCTCCTCAGCTTGTCTGATAACGTCTCCTGTGTCTCTGGAAGAAACGCCGATCATGTCAAAGTGATGTCACAGTGATGTCACAGTGATGTCACAGTGATTGTGGCTGGTGGAGACGACACGTCTGACACGCAGCCAGTCAGCCATCAGCAACAATTTAGATAATGAATCAATATCACCGTCATTATTCAAGAAAAACATACACACAGATTAAAACATGTATGTTTGTTAATGTCAGTTTCTCATCTGGAACTATTGAGACTATTGATTGATTGATTGATCAATGAAGTAATTAACTGTTTAAACGATCAGTTGTGTGGTGAGTGCCAAACTTTAAGGAAGTGTCCCGCTGAGGTGTCGGGTCTGAAGGAGCCAGACGCTTCAGACAGCTGACAGCAGCGACACCATCACGCTGAGCCTGACAACAGCTGAGCCTGACAACAGCTGAGCCTGACAACAGAGAGTCAACAATACTGCCAGGAGGGAGCTGCCGACAACCGATCACTGTCATCACTGATCAATATGCTGAGTAGTTTTGATGAACACAGATAAACAACACAATAATAAATTATGGACAGATTATTAACGTGTCACCTGGAACCACAGAGTCAATGTGTTTATGTCCTCCAGACGACAGTCGCCATGTTTAACCTGACTTCATCTCCTGAACCTGACCTCTGACCTCTGACCTCTGACCTCTGACCTCCCACTCTCAGACTCTGTGTGTGTTTCTGTTTTCAGCTGAGTTTGCGGCTGAATGTCAGGTGAGGCTTCGTTGCTTCCTGAGAAAGCTGGTGAGACAAACAGGAGACATCCTGTCCTCCTGGGTAATGATCAGATGCACATGGTTCTGCTGCAGGAGACATGAGCTCATGGTCCTGACGGGTCTGATCCTGATCCCTCCTGCTGATCTTACACTTTAAGAGTCTCAGTTCAAACAGCCGCACGTCATTAAAGCAGAACCCAGACAGACTGAAGGTAAAAAGATCCTGATGTTCTCCAGTCTTTCCTGGTTCTGTTCGGTCTCTCCTCACTGTTCTCAGGACCAACGATTATCAGAGGAAATATTGATCAGATCAGTTACAGCCTGTCACCGGACCACAGACAGGTTCGTCCAATCATCTCTCGGATCGTTGTGGACGGTGATGACGGGAGGCGGGCGGCGCCACAGAACCACTCTTTACTAGAGAAACACTGATTGCATCCTGTCACCATGGAGACGGACAGACTGATTCTATTGGTTAACAAATGTTACCGCTCCAAACGTATTGATTTTACTGATTGTTCTGATGAAGGCAAACTGAAGTCGACGATCAATACTGAATTAATCTGAATGTCCCCAAGAAACTCTGAGAGAAACACACTGAAAGGGTTAATACACACACACATACACACACATACACACACACACACACACACACACAAACACAGAGCTGTGTGTGTGTGTGTGTGTGTGTGTGTGTGTGTGTGTGTGGGGACATTCCTGTGTGCTGACTGCTACGACACATGGAAACCATTAGAGAGAGAGTCTGACAGCAGTGTAACAATGAAACAGAGTGTTACACACACACACACACACACACACACACACACACTAAGATGAACATTGATCAGGTATCACTTATCGTTCACTGATATTGATTATCACCAGAGACAGTGATGATCAGTGATCACAGACACGTTCAGAGACGATCACAGCTGATCCAGAGTCAGTTTATCCAGAGTCAACATCTGTTTTCTCAGTTTAAACTCGCTGGTTATTTGAAGCTCTGTGATTGGACGGCACCACTGGTGCAGGATGACATCACCACTGAAGTGTTTGAATAATGTGATCGATTAAACACAGATTAGTGCGAGAGGTCCGACCAACATGAGGATTATAACAGATTAGAGAGTTTAACAGTGAAGATAGAGATTATCAAACTGAGATTATTGGACATTTAAAGTTGAGATGATCAGAGATTATTACACATTAAGTAACGAGTGGACTCAACATCATTAAAGACAGATTATTAAACAGAGATTATTTCACATTAGAGATCAGGGATTACTAGATAATAAAGGGAGAGATAACTCAACATCAGAGACTATTCCAGATTACAGACGCAGATCATTAGAGGTGATCAGTGTGCAGTCGCAGCAGAGTGTTCAGATCAGAGTGTGGAGACGGGAGGCGCTCGCTTCCTCTCCCAGCACCAATCTATTTTCAGCAGCTGTTGGTGGAGCGAGAGCAGAACTCAGCTGTCCTGCCATCAATCACCACACACACACACACACCCTCACACAAACACACACACACACACCCTCACACAAACACACACACACCCTCACACACCCCCTCACCCCCCACGAGACCCTGTCCCCCCTCCAGGCCTCGTGGTCCCAGCTCAGCACAGAGCTGCAGTGTCTCGTTCTGATTCTGATTCCTGAGGACGATCAATATCCTGCAGATCATCTTCATCACTGTGCACATTAAACCACAGAAGAAGAAGGTCAGTGCCTCGTCATCATCGCTGCACCTCACCATGTTTTCAGAGTCACATGAGACGAAACTCTCAAACTCTGAATGAAAATCCCCTGAAACATCTCAGGTGTGATTATTCAGTAAGTGATGTTCAGACAGTTACTGATCGATCAATACGTCCACAGACGTCACCGTCAGCTGTTTTCACTGTCTGTGTCTGGACGCAGCGTCCTCTCTCTGCTAGTGGTCACCACGCTGTGTGATGTCACCAGTAACAGCCAATCAGCACTCAATAATCTGGATTTGTAAATTATGTTAAAGTACATCAGTCATCAATTATCAATTAACCGTCATCAATAATCAGTTTTCCCTCCACACACATTATCATCTGTTCCCTGACAACACCTCATCGCTCGGCCCTGGAGACCCTCAACACCACGTCCCCTCAGGACCCACTGTGGACCTGGTGTGGACCTGGTGTGGTCCTGGTGTGGACCTGGTGTGGACCTGGTGTGGACCTGGTGTGGACCTGGTGTGGACCTGGTGTGGACCTGGTGTGGTCCTGGTGTGGACCTGGTGTGGTCCTGGTGTGGACCTGGTGTGGACCTGGTGTGGTCCTGGTGTGGACCTGGTGTGGACCTGGTGTGGACCTGGTGTGGTCCTGGTGTGGTCCTGGTGTGGACCTGGTGTGGTCCTGGTGTGGTCCTGTTGTGGTCCTGGTGTGGACCTGGTGTGGTCCTGGTGTGGACCTGGTGTGGACCTGGTGCTGTCCTGGTGTGGTCCTGGTGTGGACCAGATCAGAGTTCCATCTTCTAGCTGCTGGCAACACTTCCTGTTTCCTAAAACACTTCCTGCTTCCTAAAACACTTCTTGTTTCCTAAAACACTTCCTGCTTCCTATAACACTTCTTGCTCCTCGGCCCGGTCCGGCCCGGTGGACGGGCCCTCCTGACTTTTAAAGCTCCTGCTGGTGAGAAAGTAGATTTGGGGTCTCATCCTGAACCGGTCCAGTTCTGATCCGACCTTGCGTCCCTCAGAGACTTTGAACCAACCGTGTCTGTTAAAGGACAGCGGTGCTGAGAGCTGAGTGCTGATCCAAACACCTCAACAGAACTTCAACATTATTCTTTTTAAGTTCTTCTTAATTAAGTTTTCACCCAGTTTGTTGTTAATCTGACTGAAATGAGTTTCAAACATCATCCTGACTCACTGTGTGACTGTTTTCATCCAGAAACAGTTTCATGGGTCAGAACTTAGTTCTTCTTGTCTCCTCTCACATCAGTCAGCTGTCGAGCCGGAACACGGAGCCCGACCATCACCAACGTACTTTTACTCAAGTAACTGTTTGTATTCTGCTGCAGCTCGACTCCACCGAGACCGGTTCAGGTCAGAGACTCTGTGGAGGATTTAGGACCCGACTGACTGGAGATCAGCTGGTTTCAGCCCGTAGAAACGGTTCTGACGCTCCACAACAGAAACAACAGAGTCACCGTGACCCACAGGAGAAACACTGAACATCTGAACAGACGATCAGTGAGAAGTCTGTCAGGTTCATCAGCTCACTGGAGATTAAATCAGCCAGGCAGACTCAAACTGTTCCAGGATCAGTTCAGGATCAGTTCAGGATCAGTTCAGCACGTCTGAGGGTAAAATATGATCTTAATGTTGTTTTTAATGAGACTCTTTCATGTTTAAGGGCTTTAAAAGTACAAACGATCATTTAAAAGTCATTTATGTTTTTCTATTAAAGTTACAAAGAATAAATCACAAAAACCATCAAGAGAACCAGAAGAAGAGTGAACGACTCCACAACCCAGAACCAATCAGCTGCAGCTCCACACACACCTGAGACCTTCACACCTGCAGCTCCACACACACCTGAGACCTTCACACCTGCAGCTCCACACACACCTGCAGCTCCACACACACCTGAGACCTTCACACCTGCAGCTCCACACACACCTGAGACCTTCACACCTGCAGCTCCACACACACCTGAGACCTTCAGACCTGCAGCTCCACACACACCTGCAGCTCCACACACACCTGAGACCTTCACACCTGCAGCTCCACACACACCTGAAACCTTCACACCTGCAGCTCCACACACACCTGAGACCTTCACACCTGCAGCTCCACACACAACTGAGACCTTCACACCTGCAGCTCCACACACACCTGAGACCAGCGACAACAACGACCTGTCTGTCTGACAGCTGCTGGTTCCTCTCCAGATGTTTGGGTCTCATCACAGCTGTTCCACTCGGAGGTTCTTTGGGTCGCTCTCAGTCTGTTTGTTCTGAGCTCATCAGAGTTCAGCTGTGTGTCTCAGACAGCAGACTGAACTCTGCTACACATAATATCACATCCATTCATTCTGATCCATATTTCATATTTACATTCTGACTTCTGTCTGTTTCATGTTTGTGTCGTGTTTCATTACGTCATGTGACATATTTTCATGTCAGTTCAATGAAGTGTGAAGATTCAACAGCAGTAAACACATCTTCATCACCGTCATCATCATCATCATCATCATCATCACCACAGTCTAACCTCTCAGCTCGTGCACGCCCTCCAACACGCGCTCAGTTTGGTATTGTGCGTAAAACGTGCGTAAAACGTGCGTAAAGCCGCGCGCACTCACCGATGGAGACCAGCCTGATGTGCTCCCTCTCCAGGAACTCCAGCGCCACAGAGACGTTCTCCAGCTTCATCTGCCTGAAGTTGGGTCTGGAGTGGTACTTCCGGTACATCTTCTTCTGGCTCAGCACCTCCAGCAGCCCGATCAGCTTCAGCCCGTCGCTCAGGTCCTTCTGCAGGTCGTTGATCCGCTTGTTGACGCACTTGAGGTGCTCGTTGCACCACCTGGTGAAGGTGTTCTGCTGGATCTTCTTCCACGGAGCGTCCTCAGCCAGGTCCTTCTCGGTGGCCGGCATCTCCTCCTCCTCCTCGCCGATGTCGGCGGAGCTCTGGTAGAACTGCGGCGGCAGCTGCTGCGGCTCCAAGTAGCTGCTGTTGCTCATCATGGTGCCGCTTTTATAGCGAAGAGTGGGAAGAGAAGAAAGGGCAGCGGAAAAAAGAGAAGAGAAGAAGAAGCGGAGGGAGAGGAGCGGCGGGGGCAGAGCCGAGCCTGCGGGGAGGGAACCACTTCACCAAAGTCTGCGTGAAGAGAGAGAACATCCAGAGTGAGTCCGTCAGTCCGGTCCGGGACGGCTCATGGGCTCCAACCCTGAAGGAAAAGTCACAGAAGAAGAGAGAAAAGTAGAGAAGAAGAAGAGGAGGAGGAGAAGAAGAAGAAGTGTGCTCGCTCCCTCCGGACAGACTCGCTCCTGTGTCCGGGTTCAGACGCGCAGACGGCGGCGTGGCGGCCTGCAGAGAGTCGGACTGCGGCGGAGCAGCAGCGGATCACAGTTTAAAGCTCGGCGTCACTCGGCTGGACTCTCAGGAATGTTCCTGCATGACCATATACAAGCCGGACCGCATCCTCTGACCCGGACTGATACCGAGGCCGCAGCTCATTGGGCGGCGGCGGAGCAGGGGGCGGGGTCACGCAGGAGCCTCCCGACCCCCCTCCGGGGCCCGGGGCTCGGTGACACTCCGGTATTTTTAGAGGAGACACCGGCTGTTTGTAAAACACTGACGTCATGTGTGGGCAGCCAATCATTTCACCAGAAGAGCAGGATTCCCCTCAGACACCTGAAGTTCACACTCAGGTGAATTACAGGCTTCCACAGGTGAGCTGAGGGGAGGAGACACCTGGAGTAACGTCTGTGCCAGAGTACAGAGTAACTAAGTACATTTACTCAGTACACCTTTGATGCTCCATGATTACTTTATTACTCCACTACATTAATGTGATTACTTTAGTTACTAGTTACTTTACAGATTACATTTTAAATGAATGTGTTTTTCATCAGCTGACTGAGTTCATGTAACATATGGATCAGTTACTTTCTTCATGAACAATCAATTACTTCTGTGAAGTTGATCGATAACAGAATAAGATCATAATCTTAGAATAAGATGGAGCTAACCCAGTGACACGTGTGAGGCCGCAAAAAGATTCTGACCGGAGGTAAAAATAAAGACGTGAACTGTAACGAGTCCAAACGCCAGACTCACTGTCAGCACACCTCCTCCTCCTCCTGCTCCTCCTGCTGCTCCTTCACCTCCTCCACCTCCTGCTGCTACTGCTCCTCCTCCACCTCCTCCACCTCCTGCTGCTGCTGCTGCTCCTCCACCTCCTGCTCCTCCTGCTGCTCCTTCACCTCCTCCACCTCCTGCTGCTGCTGCTGCTCCTCCACCTCCTGCTCCACCTGCTGCTCCTCCACCTCCTCCTGCTCCTCCACCTCCTCCTGTTCCTCCTGCTGCTCCTCCACCTCCTCCTGCTCCTCCTGCTGCTGCTCCTCCACCTCCTCATCCAGACACACAGATGTGATCAGTGTCAATCAAACCATGAATCAACACTTATCAATACTTTTTATTGGTCATTCATTTACAGAATGTTCAGCTGCTTCAACAAGTTGTCACACAATCACAGATATGATCACCTGTTCACACCTGACTCCTCACACCTGACTCCTCACACCTGACTCCTCACACCTGACTCCTCACACCTGACCTCTCACACCTGACTCCTCACACCTGACTCCTCACACCTGACTCCTCACACCTGACCTCTCACACCTGACTCCTCACACCTGACTCCTCACACCTGACCTCTCACACCTGACTCCTCACACCTGACTCCTCACACCTGACCTCTCACACCTGACCTCTCACACCTGACTCCTCACACCTGACCTCTCACACCTGACCTCTCACACCTGACTCCTCACACCTGACTCCTCACACCTGACCTCTCACACCTGACCTCTCACACCTGACTCCTCACACCTGACTCCTCACACCTGACCTCTCATACCTGACTCCTCACACCTGACTCCTCACACCTGACCTCTCACACCTGACCTCTCACACCTGACTCCTCACACCTGACTCCTCACACCTGACCTCTCACACCTGACTCTCACACCTGACTCCTCACACCTGACCTCTCACACCTGACCTCTCACACCTGACTCCTCACACCTGACTCCTCACACCTGACCTCTCACACCTGACTCCTCACACCTGACCTCCTCACACCTGACTCCTCACACCTGACTCCTCACACCTGACCTCTCACACCTGACTCCTCACACCTGACCTCTCACACCTGACCTCTCACACCTGACTCCTCACACCTGACTCCTCACACCTGACTCCTCACACCTGACCTCTCACACCTGACCTCTCACACCTGACCCCTCACACCTGACTCCTCACACCTGACTCCTCACACCTGACCCCTCACACCTGACCTCTCACACCTGACCTCTCACACCTGACCTCTCACACCTGACTCCTCACACCTGACTCCTCACACCTGACCTCTCACACCTGACCCCTCACACCTGACCCCTCACACCTGACCCCTCACACCTGACCTCTCACACCTGACCCCTCACACCTGACTCCTCACACCTGACTCCTCACACCTGACCTCTCATACCTGACTCCTCACACCTGACCCCTCACACCTGACCTCTCACACCTGACCTCTCACACCTGACTCCTCACACCTGACCTCTCATACCTGACTCCTCACACCTGACCCCTCACACCTGACCTCTCACACCTGACTCCTCACACCTGACTCCTCACACCTGACCTCTCACACCTGACCTCTCACACCTGACTCCTCACACCTGACCCCTCACACCTGACCTCTCACACCTGACCCCTCACACCTGACCTCTCACACCTGACTCCTCACACCTGACTCCTCACACCTGACTCCTCACACCTGACCTCTCACACCTGACTCCTCACACCTGACTCCTCACACCTGACTCCTCACACCTGACCTCTCATACCTGACCTCTCATACCTGACTCCTCACACCTGACTCCTCACACCTGACCTCTCATACCTGACTCCTCACATCTGACCCCTCACACCTGACCTCTCACACCTGACCTCTCACACCTGACTCCTCACACCTGACTCCTCACACCTGACCTCTCACACCTGACTCCTCACACCTGACCCCTCACACCTGACCCCTCACACCTGACCCCTCACACCTGACTCCTCACACCTGACCTCCAGTAAAGATATCTTGTCAGAATATTCCTCTGTTAAAGGTGAAAGTCATGTAATCTGTAAAGTAACTAGTAACTAAAGTTATCAAATAATGTGGAGAGGAAGTTTAAAGTAACAGAACACTCCAGTTACTTGAGTAAATGTACTTAGTTACATTCCATCACTGTTACTTAAACGAACTGATGTATTAGCACCCTGTGTCCAGTCTGTGTGCTAAGCTAATGCTAAGCTAACAGTCAGCTGTGTGTTGTGGACTCAGAAATGAAACTGAGACAAGATTTAAAGACTTTTTCACTTTTTACTAGAAAAATATACATAAATGAACAAGTGGAAGAGTTGGATTACAGCGCTCATGCTAACACTGCGAGCTAACAGCTGAGACAGCGTCTGAAGCAACGATTCATGCAGAGAGGCTACTCGGCTAAAGCTAACATGCAGCACTGAGCAGCTACAGCCGGCTAACGACTGTCAGGACGGACTGAGGCTGGTTCTGATACCAGGAGGACTCAGAGACATCAGTCTGCCTCTTCCTTTGTTTCCTGCTTCATTTTGGACGTCAGGAGGAGAAAACAAGTCGTTTTAGTCTTTATGGTAAACACACAGGATTGTTGAATATGTGTTAAATCTGAACTGATATTCATACGAAACCAAACAGGAAGTTTCTGCTGTCAGAATCCAGTGACTTAAGACGAACTATTTTATTTGCAGCATTGTTGCATCAGAATCAAAAATAAGAAAAGAATCTTGTGCTCAGATTGAATAAAAAATATATAATCAAACCCTCACTGACACTCTGTGACTGAAATAATACAATGTTTTTAAAGAATCATCATCAGGATGAAAACATCAGGAAGCTTCAGTGACCCGGTCCTGGTAGATATCAGTGACCCGGTCATCAGTCCGACCCGTCCGCCGTCTCTGCTGCTACATTAGAAAACATCTGAGGACTCGTTAGTCGTTCTTTCAGTCTGAAAACCAGCTGGTCTGACGCTGCAGCTGTCGTCTGCACAGAACCATCCGTCAGTCAGAACAGTTTGTACAGAGTGATTCAATGTGCAACCCAGGAGGACGCCATGTTTTAATCAGAAACAAACAGAACAGAACATTGACAGAGACCAAAACTCAGCTCCCAGGTCGTTCTCACAGTTTACAACATCTCACAGGATGACTCTGTTTCAGAGACACGTTACTGACATCAAGAGTACAGAGACACAAAGACCAGGACGGGACCACGACACGCCGCAGGGTCAGAGCTACGGAAGCCCACATACAACAAAAAGATACATTAAACATCAGGAAAGACCAATGAAAATACTCAAAGTTAAAAATGTCAGATTCAATGAGTCAAAATCATGAGATGGTCAGAAAAATCTGTCTGAACCAAAATGAAGTGATGTCAGAGGATGAAGCGGCGCTGATCGTCTGCTGCACCAATCAGAGGCTGACATGGTGTTCATGGTGTGTTCATGGTGTGATGTTATTTACAGAACTGATTAAAGTTACTACAGTTTGAACGGTCATGCAAAGCTAGCAGCTGTTAGCTACACATGCTACTGATGACGTAGAACAACACAGGACCTGTCACAGTCCAATCAGTGGATCACTTAATCATCAGGTACTGAATAAATAATGAGTTGATTTAATGTTCTTACAGCTAGTTGAAGGCTTCGTCACCTTAATGCCCTTCACTTCATCACAGTCAGTGTTTTTCTCTTCAGAACACTGAACAGAAGGTTCTGTTCTGAACTCTGACCCGTGTCGTATTGCTGCTGCTTCTATTCTAACTGGAATGAATCATCACAAACGACAGCAGATCTGGACCCAAACACCTGGTTCCATCACAGACAGGATCATTAACAGCTGTTACATGTTGAACATTATTTGGTCAAAGATTAAATGTAAACATGAATCAGGATCCATAAAAAACTGAAACATACCAAATATGAACGTGTTGATCTGACCCGCCAAAATAAAACCAGATCTGAGACATCAGAGAGAGACGAGCTCCTCAAATCACAACGACGTCCGTCTCCAGAATCAGAACCAGCGGTACATAAATCACCTCGTCATACTAAGATTCTAACCGGCACAGTGAGATCAGTCAGGACTAATAATCTGTCATCGCTCATCCAACAAACAACTCCAAGTTTACAAAAAAGTGCGATTGTACTTCTGGACCACACGAATCCAGACGTGTTCTGTTGGTCTGTGAACGAGCCGCTCAAACAAAGACGATCCGTTCAGTTCCTCACAAAAATGGTCTTATTTATATATGTGATAATATTCAGTTTAAACACGACGGAAGTAAAGTCGATGATTTAAAACCATCAAATGTTTTCTGCTACGATATTTCAGTCGTCAGTGCAAAATGTTCTGTCGGCCCAGTGAGGAGAAATAAGGCAGAAACTTCAGAACCGACACAACGTCAACGGTTGGACTGATCAATGAAACGTCACTACACATTTACTTATAAATGATGGATCGATCAGAGAGGAGTCACTGAGCTGAGCTGGTGATCAAACAGCCGTCATGAGCCTGAAGAACGGATCAGAGCCACTTCAGTCAGTCAGTGAGTTCTGCTGATCCAGCTGTGAATCAACAGCTCAGGACAAACAGAACCGGACCAGAGCTGGACGGAGAGTAAATATTGGACCATCACAGATGAAGACAGTTTGAATGTGGCGGCTGCAGAGTTTTCACTGCTGTTCAGAAGTCCAAAGGTTCTGAGGAGATGTCTTCATGTCAGAACCTCTGGACCCACAGAACACACTGCTGTACCAGCCTCCATGTTTTAGTTTAGACTCGTATGGCGGATCAGAACCGCTGACGGCTCTGTTTTGTCTTTACCAGTGAAAAATCGATAAATCAGTAATGTGTGAGTTTGTGTTATGGATATTAAAGTGATAAACAACATGTTTAATTATTGATTAATATCAGATTATAATCTGCAGCACCAACGTTCAGTACTTCAGGATTATTTGTTGAAACAGAAGTTTTCAGCTCAGTGATCCGGTTCTGTTCTGTTCTGTACGTTATGTTTGACGACGATGTTTGACTCGTCTGTGTTTCTACTAAAGTAATATTTTTGAATGCTTGTAACTGAGTATTTTTACACTTTAAGTAAGTAATCAGAGTACTCCCTCCACCATCGCTGCAGCCGAGCAGGAAACACTGTTAATGATCGACGTCTGGCCATTTATGAAAACCATGAAAAGTTCTGAAATATGTAAAACAGTAAGTTCTGGTTGGACTCTCGGCTCAGGACGGCAGATGATTGAAAACCTGCTAGCCGATCAATAAATCCCCCACTGACCACCTGCAGGAAGAGCTGAGAGTCTTTATGGACGACGATCTTATTGCTTCTGCCTCAAGGACTCGCTGTTCAGCGTCCGGCCACCAAACACAGCGATGCAACGAGCAGACGGCAGGACGGCGACATGTATGAGGGCGGCGCTGGATGGTTGACGGCGATCCCACAATCCCAGACTTCCCGGCGAGGTCACTTCCCGTGTAGTCCTCAGGCCCTGGTGAAGCTGGGGACCACCAGAACTACAATGGCTGCCACGGCAACCGCTGCCACCGCCAGGTTCCAGCCTTCAGCACCACTCTGCTGAGAGACAGACGGAGAGGTCAGAGGGCAGCATCTCACAGAGTACCACACTGATGGATCACAGGCATCCCGGCATGATCAATAACATTCTGATATTTAACGTGTCTTTGATACATTTATAATAAACTAGTTTCTGTCACGCTTCTGCCCAGAGTTTGAATGGAGGAGATTATGATGTCATGACGAGCAGAAGTTCAGCAGTTTCCTGTAAACGTCTGAAAGAAACGACCAGATAATTATTATGTGCTCATTAGAAAACAGCACGATATCAATATTAAGTCATATTGGGACGATTTGAGGTTTAATCTGGTAAATGTCACTCTGAACGTCAACATTACTGATAGTTGTCACAAATGTGACTTTAAAAAACAGAACGGACGACTTCACAAAATCCAAAAGAGAAATCTGATAAAGTCAAAATTATGATGAAACATTGACTTCATCATATTTTATCTATAATAACAAATTCCTCATCTGTCTGATGTTTGTTCTGGCAGCAATTAGCCTACACACACACACACACACACACACACACCACGCAGTGTGTGTGTCTGTGTGTGGATGTGTGTGTGTGTGTGTGTGTGTCTGTGTGTGGTGTGTGTGTGTGTGTGTGTGTGTGTGTGTGTCTGTGTGTGTGTGTGTGTGTGTGTGTGTGTGTGTGTGTGTGTGTGGATGTTGGATCTTTTCCTGTAAGTCGATCCCTTCACTCCCTCAGCTTCAGTAATGACTGACAGCTTCCGACCACACACACATGCAGACTCACACACACACACACACACACACACACACACGCAGACTCACACACACACACACACACTCTCACACACACACACACACACACACACACACACTCTCACACACACACTCAGACACACACACACACAGGAGGAGCTCCTCTTCCTCTGAGCAGCTACGTATCAACACTCGAGCCTTCACACACTCTTGGATCAACATTTCAACAGAGTTGTTTCTTTGCGAGCACACCAGAACTTCTCGCCGTGACGTCTCCTTCAGGTTGAGGAGGTGCATCAGTGTGCAGCGCCTCCACAGAGGAGACAGTCGGAGGTCAGTGAGGACACGACTGCAGGTTAGGACTGTCACAACAAAGACACACAGACTTTGTTGACCACATGTCAGACCGACTACTTCTTCTTGACTAAATCGTGGTATTTAGCCTGCGCTGGGACTCGGTTGTCCCACATGATTCAGCCACTCTCAATGCTAAAAGAAGCGTCTGGTAGAGAAAGAAGGGCGTGGCCATACCTGGTCCCCTCTAGGACGCCAGCTCCTCCCACCAGCACCAAATCAAGGCCACTATTACAATCATTCCTATGAAGGGGATGGAGAGAACAGGGGGCTCTGACGGACGAGTGCAGTTCTGGGGAAAAGACAAAAGGCAGGAGTGTAGGGAGGCATGGAGAGAGGAGTGTGGTGAGAGAAAATAAAAACCATAAAATAATCAGAATAATAAAGTCAGAATGTGTCGGGAAGAGAAGCGAGCGTGAAGCCAACGAAACCAGACAGAACAGATCAAATAATGGACAGAAAAGAGGACAGGACCGACGGCAGGTCGAGCATCAACAACCATCAAATTTGCACAGAATTTGATAAAGTTCATTGTGTAAAGTTCATGTGAAGAACAGGTGACAGCGACCTGATGAAAACATGACGAGGGAGGAAACAGAAAGTCAGGCAACCAGAGAACGACAGATGAGATGGTTAGAGACGAGATGGAGAGCTCTGGTAGCAGATATCACCAGCAGAGTGAAGTCAGGAACATCGACATCTCGTCATTTAAAGATCTCTGCCGACAATTTGAAGTGCTGCCTTTTTGATCAACTTAGGAGCATCAGCAGCAATGCAGTATGGGTAACGGTCAGCCATGAGGCAAACTACAACTATGGAGAAGGTAGTGAATGTTACAATGGAGAGAAGCAGAGGTGAGACAAAGGGTGGGTTTATAATTCCAAAGTCACAACAGTCCAAAGTCAAGAAAGTGAAGTCCAAATGTCTCAGGTAAGCAAGTCCCAAACTATTCTCAAGTGTTGACAAGTCCTGGATCTCAACAAGCAAGTCCCATATGTCTCAGGTCTTGACACCCAAATTACAAAGTTAGTGGCAAGTTCCTAATCAAGTTCATATTCAAGTCTCGGACAGGCAGGTCAACACTTTGTCTAGACTCAAGTGTTGACACTCAAGTACCAAGTCACAGGTAAGTTCAAATCAGTTAAATCAAGTTCCAAGTCAAGTCTCAGGCAGGTAGGCCCGTGTCCGAACTCAACTTCCAACTCAAGTTCCAGTGATGGTAGGTAGATGTGTCGAGTTTCACATTCAAGTCTTTAGACTGGTCTCAAGACCCGGAAGTTCCAAAGTTCAGGTCCAAACAGGCTCCAGTTACAATAAGGTAGGCTCTGTAGCTCAAGTCCCAGGTCAGATTCCGGAAGTTCCAAAGTTCAGGTTCAAACACATGACAGCCAAGTCTCAAGTTCAGCCTCAAGATTAGACGCTCAAGTCACAAGTCTAGTTTAAAGTTCCATAACAGGTCTCAAGTCAAGAAAGTCCTCCGTCAAGTGAGGTCATAAAGAGGCAAGTCCCAAACCAAGTAAATCTCCAGTCTGGGAAGAAGTCTTCACAACCAATCACTAAAGTCAAACATCTGAAATCAAGTTCCAAGTCAAGTCTCAGGCAGGGAGATCCCACGTCCAATCTCAAGTTCCAAGTCAGGTTCCAATCAAGATAGGAAGTTAAGTCCTGACATTCCCATGTTGATTCTCAAGAACCGGTCCTAATTCCAAAAACTCAGGACAGCCAAGTATCAAATTTAGTCCCAAGCTTTGAAACTCAAGTCACAAGTCTAATCTAAAAGTCACAAGTCAAGAAAATACAAAATCAAGACAGGAAAGTCCCAAACCAAGTAATTCTAAAAGTCACTAGCCAACTCTCGGGTCAGGAAGTGGAGTTGGGGTTTAAGTCTAGGTGAAGTCACAATTCATTAGTGTTAAAGTCAAAGTCCTTTTTGACGCTGACTGAGTCTGTCATCTTTGTAATGTTAATCCACACCTCTGTAGTGATGTCAGGCCAACAGAATCTAGATCTGGAGGTTTGGGCTGGACTATCCTGAGATGATTGACACATAGTACATTATCAGCCAATCAAATGGACCTTGACTGTCAGTATGCGTCGCTGTTTCCTCATCACTTGATATTTGAATCTTTGGCGCTTCCAGGCGGCTGTGTGGAGGAAGCTGTGTGGAGGAAGATGTGAGGAGGAAGCTGTGTGGAGGAAGCTGTGTGGAGGAAGCTGTGAGGAGGAAGCTGTGTGGAGGAAGCTGTGAGGAGCAAGCTGTGTGGAGGAAGCTGTGTGGAGGAAGGTGTGTGGAGGAAGATGTGAGGAGAAAGCTGTGAGGAGCAACCTGTGTGGAGGAAGTTGTGAGGAGGAAGCTGTGTGGAGGAAGTTGTGAGGAGGAAGCTGTGTGGAGGAAGATGTGAGGAGGAAGCTGTGTGGAGGAAGTTGTGAGGAGGAGGCTGTGTGGAGGAAGATGTGAGGAGAAAGCTGTGTGGAGGAAGTTGTGAGGAGGAAGCTGTGTGGAGGAAGATGTGAGGAGAAAGCTGTGAGGAGCAACCTGTGTGGAGGAAGTTGTGAGGAGGAAGCTGTGTGGAGGAAGCTGTGTGGAGGAAGCTGTGTGGAGGAAGCTGTGAGGAGGAAGATGTGAGGAGAAAGCTGTGAGGAGCAACCTGTGTGGAGGAAGTTGTGAGGAGGAAGCTGTGTGGAGGAAGCTGTGTGGAGGAAGCTGTGGAGGAAGCTGTGAGGAGGAAGCTGTGTGGAGGAAGCTGTGAGGAGCAAGCTGTGTGGAGGAAGTTGTGAGGAGGAAGCTGTGTGGAGGAAGCTGTGTGGAGGAAGCTGTGTGGAGGAAGCTGTGAGGAGGAAGCTGTGTGGAGGAAGCTGTGAGGGGGAAGCTGTGTGGGGGAAGCTGTGAGGAGGAAGCTGTGTGGAGGAAGCTGTGAGGAAGTAGCTGTGAGGAGGAAGCTGTGTGGAGGAAGCTGTGTGGAGGAAGCTGTGTGGAGGAAGCTGTGTGGAGGAAGCTGTGTGGAGGAAGCTGTGAGGAGGAAGCTGTGTGGAGGAAGCTGTGAGGAGGAAGCTGTGTGGAGGAAGCTGAGAGGAGGAAGCTGTGTGGAGGAAGCTGTGTGGAGGAAGCTGAGAGGAGGAAGCTGTGTGGAGGAAGCTGCGTGGAGGAAGCTGTGCGGAGGAAGCTGAGAGGAGGAAGCTGCGTGGAGGAAGCTGTGCGGAGGAAGCTGAGAGGAGGAAGGTGTGTGGAGGAAGGTGTGTGGAGGAAGGTGTTTGGAGGAAGCTGAGAGGAGGAAGCTGTGTGGAGGAAGCTGTGTGGAGGAAGGTGTGTGGAGGAAGCTGAGAGGAGGAAGCTGTGTGGAGGAAGCTGTGTGGAGGAAGGTGTGTGGAGGAAAGCTGAGAGGAGGAAGCTGTGTGGAGGAGCTGTGTGAGGAAGGGTGTGTGGAAGGAGGGTGTGGGAGGAAGGCCTGAGAGAGGAGGAAGCTGTGTGGAGGAAGCTGTGTGGAGGAAGCTGTGAGGAAGTAGCTGTGTCGAGGAAGCTGTGTGGAGGAAGCTGAGAGGAGGAAGCTAAGAGGAGGAAGCTGTCAGTAGAGCAGAAGTAGAAACAAACAGATGACTACTTTGACAAAACAAACTGCCCGGCAGCGACAGATGTTCAGAAGAAGCTCACAACAGAACGCTCAGAAACCAGCAACATTGAGCACCGACTGCAAACCAGAAAGTAAAATGACAGATGAGGCGTCCACAGAGAGTTTGAGCCAAGCTGTTTTCCACCCACATGCACACAGCACAGTAGGACAGACTTCATGGTGACGATCATGGATTGGAAGAATATCGTCAAACAGGTTTGAGTGTGTAGGTAGATTCTTCTCAGGTGTTCTGCATCACACTTACCTTCATGGTTTTTTAAAAGAAATTCCACAACTACCTGATTTTCATTTACTGACTCCTGAAGTTTTAACCCTAAACTGTAGGTCACATGATACCAAGAGCACTGATACGCCAACCGCAAGAATATTTTAGCTCATTCAAAACAGAATCACATGTAAGTGACGTTAAGTAAACAGCCCTCGTCTACCGAAGCACCTGAGCTGTTGACCTTTGGCCTCTCACCTGTGACTTCCTGCCCATCAGTTTCTGTAGCTCGGCCTTGCAGCGCTGCAGCTCCTGCTCGAGCGCCACCCGCTCCTGCTGGCTGCTGTCGTACAGCTGCTGCAGATCCACCAGTTCACCCTTCAAACCAGCACACTGACAGAAAGAAAGAGCTGACCTGGTTAATCAGTGAGACCAGCAGGGTTCTGTACCTGGTGCCGTGAACAACAAACAGCGATCAGAAAAGATATTGACACAATATCTACGAGATATTGATGCAGTTTACACTAAAGTCGTGTCTGAACTGAAGGCAGCTGGGTGATAACTGCTGCAGTTACCTCACTCTGGACTTTGTGAGCCGTATCCTCAGCTTGTCTCAGCTGGACCTTCAGGATGTTGATCTCCGGGACCTTCTCCTGGACTGATGAGGAGTCCGGTTCCTCTGTGGGTTCAGGACCGGACTGAGACAGGGTGATGTAAGAGTCGGCCTTTACCTGGTCGTCCTGCTCACGCTTAGTGTCACCCTCCACTCTGACTGCCAGGTACACATCATCACACCTGTGAACCAGCAGGACACAGCAGTCAGATCAAGTCCATTCAGGAGAATGTGGAGACGCTTGATGCAGACCTGCCATTTCAAATGTTTACATTGTAACACACAGATATGTGATGACGTCAGTGTTGCTGCAGAGTGATTGACAGCTGGTTGGACCACTCACGTGTCTCGTTGCTGCTGCAGTTGCTCCACTTTGCTGCTCAGGTCTTTGTTGTTGCTGGTCAGAGTGTGACGTTCATCTGTCAGAGAGACGAACTCCTCCTTCAGCTGACCCACATCACCTGAACACACACACCTGTTAATGGCTGATAATCAAGAGTCACTGCATTTATCAAATAACTGTGGCTACTTTACAAATATAAACTATTGTTTCAGTGGATGTCAAAGTTAAACCACATCTTAGTGAACACACCAACACTCTGTTGTTCCCTACAGTCAAACACCGACACTCTGTTGTTCCCTACGGCGTAACACCAACACTCTGTTGTTCCCTACAGTCAAACACCGACACTCTGTTGTTCCCTACAGTCAAACACAGACACTCTGTTGTTCCCTACAGTCAAACACAGACACTCTGTTGTTCCCTACAGTCAAACACCAACACTCTGTTGTTCCCTACAGTCAAACACCGACACTCTGTTGTTCCCTACAGTCAAACACAGACACTCTGTTGTTCCCTACAGTCAAACACAGACACTCTGTTGTTCCCTACAGTCAAACACCGACACTTTGTTGTTCCCTACAGTCAAACACCGACACTCTGTTGTTCCCTACAGTCAAACACCGACACTTTGTTGTTCCCTACAGTCAAACACAGACACTCTGTTGTTCCCTACAGTCAAACACCGACACTTTGTTGTTCCCTACAGTCAAACACAGACACTCTGTTGTTCCCTACAGTCAAACACAGACACTCTGTTGTTCCCTACAGTCAAACACCGACACTCTGTTGTTCCCTACAGTCAAACACCGACACTTTGTTGTTCCCTACAGTCAAACACAGACACTCTGTTGTTCCCTACAGTCAAACACCGACACTTTGTTGTTCCCTACAGTCAAACACAGACACTCTGTTGTTCCCTACAGTCAAACACAGACACTCTGTTGTTCCCTACAGTCAAACACCGACACTCTGTTGTTCCCTACAGTCAAACACCGACACTTTGTTGTTCCCTACAGTCAAACACCGACACTCTGTTGTTCCCTACAGTCAAACACCGACACTTCGTTGTTCCCTACAGTCAAACACCGACACTCTGTTGTTCCCTACAGTCAAACACAGACACTTTGTTGTTCCCTACAGTCAAACACAGACACTCTGTTGTTCCCTACAGTCAAACACCGACACTTTGTTGTTCCCTACAGTCAAACACAGACACTCTGTTGTTCCCTACAGTCAAACACAGACACTCTGTTGTTCCCTACAGTCAAACACAGACACTTTGTTGTTCCCTACAGTCAAACACCGACACTCTGTTGTTCCCTACAGTCAAACACCGACACTCTGTTGTTCCCTACTGTCAAACACCGACACTCTGTTGTTCCCTACGGCCTAACACCGACACTCCGTTGTTCCCTACGGCGTAACACTGACACTCTGTTGTTCCCTACGGCGTAACACCGACACTCTGTTGTTCCCTACAGTCAAACACCGACACTCTGTTGTTCCCTACAGTCAAACACTGACACTCTGTTGTTCCTACGGCGTAACACCGACACTCTGTTGTTCCCTACAGTCAAACACCGACACTCTGTTGTTCCCTACAGTCAAACACCGACACTCTGTTGTTCCCTACAGTCAAACACTGACACTCTGTTGTTCCCTACGGCGTAACACCGACACTCTGTTGTTCCCTACGGCGTAACACCGACACACTGTTGTTCCCTACAGTCAAACACCGACACTTTGTTGTTCCCTACAGTCAAACACCGACACTCTGTTGTTCCCTACAGTCAAACGCCGACACTCTGTTGTTCCCTACAGTCAAACGCCGACACTCTGTTGTTCCCTACAGTCAAACACCGACACTCTGTTGTTCCCTACAGTCAAACACAGACACTCTGTTGTTCCCTACAGTCAAACACCGACACTCTGTTGTTCCCTACAGTCAAACACTGACACTCTGTTGTTCCCTACGGCGTAACACCGACACTCTGTTGTTCCCTACAGTCAAACACCGACACTCTGTTGTTCCCTACAGTCAAACACCGACACTCTGTTGTTCCCTACAGTCAAACACAGACACTCTGTTGTTCCCTACAGTCAAACACCGACACTCTGTTGTTCCCTACAGTCAAACGCCGACACTCTGTTGTTCCCTACAGTCAAACGCCGACACTCTGTTGTTCCCTACAGTCAAACACAGACACTTTGTTGTTCCCTACAGTCAAACACCGACACTCTGTTGTTCCCTACAGTCAAACGCCGACACTCTGTTGTTCCCTACCTGTTGTGCCTAGAAGCTGAATCAATATTTAAAGAAATCCTGCAATTAATGGTTTGTTTACTGGAGGACGAATGGATCAGTACCGGATTAACAGAGCAACCAGGGACAGTTACCGGGTCTGTGAGGGTCTTTGTTCAGGCTCTTCATGTTGATCTCGGCTCTCAACGTT
>NC_044200.1:25400482-25431748 GCF_900880675.1 Sparus aurata | reverse complement strand
AGGGGGTGACAGGGGGGAGGAACTGCGACAGCTCCACAGTTTCTGGATCACGGAGGCTGAAGCTCTCTGCTCGTGGAAACAGAATCATGATCTGCTGGATGATGAGACAGAATTCATCTTGTGTCTGTCTGTAAAGACTACAACACCCATGAGCCTCAGCGGCTGTGAACTCGTGATGGGTTTTTATCAGCAGTGAGGTCTTCTGACATCGCTGGAGCACGTGGCTCTGTGATGAGCTGGTGAAATGCACCCTGGGAGTTGTAGTTGTTTTCTCCCTTCTACAGTTTATTTATTCATTCTTATGATGTTTACACTTATTTTAATTAATCTGTTTTTTATCTTCTTATTCTGTTGAATCTATATTTTACTGTTTATTGTTATTATTATTCATATATTTATATATTATTCACTCATATTTGATCACTGTTGTTCTGAATTAGTCTTATGAATCATGATTATTCCATCAACACTTTGGTCCGTGTGGTCTGATGGCTGACAGGACGAGTGTTCCTGCAGGAGGATGATGTGAAGTTCATCTAAACGACGAGGAAACTAAAAGGTTCTGAATTCTCTCTGTGCGCTGAGAGCTGCTGCTGACGGAGGCGTCTGTGTTGTCTGATTGTGTCAGAAGAACCAGAACTCTAAAACACGTGTGTGAACGGTTCTGAGTTGTTCTCATCAGAGTTCAGCTCACACAAACAGCCGGATTACTGTGGCTGCTAACTGGTTCTGGTTCTGGTTCTGGTTCTCTCTCTTTACTCTCAGTAACGTTACGATCATGAAGTAAAGTCCAATTCCCCTCCAGCTCCAGTCAGCAGTCAGCAGAACAGAACCTGGAGGTCCGCTCTGGATCACTGCTGCAGTCAGGCTGATCAACAGAGTGAAGAGAAAGTCATCTCTGAGTTCTGCTCCCGTTGGATCAGAACAGAACCTGATGAGACTCCAGGTGTTTCCTCCTCCAGGAGGTTCTGGTTCTGCCCTGACTCTCTTCCACAGCTGGAGGTTCTGGTTCTGCTCTGACTCTCCTCCACAGCTGGAGGTTCTGGTTCTGCCTGACTCTCCTCCACAGCTGGAGGTTCTGGTTCTGCTCTGACTCTCCTCCACAGCTGGAGGTTCTGGTTCTGCCCTGACTCTCCTCCACAGCTGGAGGTTCTGGTTCTGCTCTGACTCTCCTCCACAGCTGGAGGTTCTGGTTCTCCCTGACTCTCCTCCACAGCTGGAGGTTCTGGTTCTGCTCTGACTCTCCATCACAGCTGGAGGTTCTGGTTCTGCTCTGACTCTCCTCCACAGCTGGAGGTTCTGGTTCTGCCCTGACTCTCCTCCACAGCTGGAGGTTCTGGTTCTGCTCTGACTCTCTTCCACAGCTGGAGGTTCTGGTTCTGCTCTGACTCTCCTCCACAGCTGGAGGTTCTGGTTCTGCTCTGACTCTCCATCACAGCTGGAGGTTCTGGTTCTGCTCTGACTCTCCTCCACAGCTGGAGGTTCTGGTTCTGCTCTGACTCTCCTCCACAGCTGGAGGTTCTGGTTCTCCCTGACTCTCCTCCACAGCTGGAGGTTCTGGTTCTGCTCTGACTCTCCTCCACAGCTGGAGGTTCTGGTTCTGCTCTGACTCTCCTCCACAGCTGGAGGTTCTGGTTCTCTCTGACTCTCCTCCACAGCTGGAGGTTCTGGTTCTGCTCTGACTCTCCTCCACAGCTGGAGGTTCTGGTTCTCTCTGACTCTCCTCCACAGCTGGAGGTTCTGGTTCTGCTCTGACTCTCCATCACAGCTGGAGGTTCTGGTTCTGCTCTGACTCTCCTCCACAGCTGGAGGTTCTGGTTCTGCTCTGACTCTCCTCCACAGCTGGAGGTTCTGGTTCTCTCTGACTCTCCTCCACAGCTGGAGGTTCTGGTTCTCTCTGACTCTCCTCCACAGCTGAGGTTCTGGTTCTGCTCTGACTCTCCTCCACAGCTGGAGGTTCTGGTTCTCCCTGACTCTCCTCCACAGCTGGAGGTTCTGGTTCTCCCTGACTCTCCTCCACAGCTGGAGGTTCTGGTTCTGCTCTGACTCTCCTCCACAGCTGGAGGTTCTGGTTCTGCTCTGGAGCTCTCCTCCAACAGCTGGGAGGTGGATCTGGTTCTGCTCCTGAATCTCCTCCACAGGCTGGAGGGTTCTGGGGTTCTCTCTGACTCTCCTCCAGCAGCTGGAGGTTCTGGTTTCATCCTGGACTCTCGCTCCAACAGGCAATGGAGTTTCTGGTCTCTCTGACTCTCCTCCAACAGGCTGGAGGTTGTGGTTCTGCTCTGACTCTCCTTCCACAGCTGGAGGTTTCTGGTTCTGCTCTGACTCTCTCATCACAGGGGCGGGGAGGTTCTGGTTTCTGCTCTGAACTCTCCTCCAGCAGGGTCTGGAGGTTTCATGGTTCTCCTCTGGAACTCTCCTCCACAGGCTGGAGTGGTTCTCTTCTGACTCTCCCTCCACAGGCTGGAGGTTCTGGTTCTGCTCTGACTCTCCTTCCACAGCTGGAGGTTCTGGGTCTGCTCTGACTCTCCTCCACAGCTGGAGGTTCTGGTTCTGCTCTGACTCTCTTCCACAGCTGGAGGTTCTGGTTTGCTTGACTCTCCTCCACAGATGGAGGTCTGGTTCTGCTCTGACTCTCCCTCCACAGCTGGAGGTTCTGGTTCTGCTCTGACTCTCATCACAGCTGGAGGTTCTGGTTCTGCTGACTCTCCTCCACAGCTGGAGGTTCTGGTTCTGCTCTGACTCTCCTCCACAGCTGGAGGTTCTGGTTCTCCCTGACTCTCCTCCACAGCTGGAGGTTCTGGTTCTGCTCTGACTCTCCTCCACAGCTGGAGGTTCTGGTTCTCTCTGACTCTCCTCCACAGCTGGAGGTTCTGTTCTGCTCTGACTCTCCAGCACAGCTGGAGGTTCTGGTTCTGACTCTGACTCTCCTCCACAGCTGGAGGTTCTGGTTCTGCTCTGACTCTCTTCACAGCTGGAGGTTCTGGTTCTCTCTGACTCTCCTCCACAGCTGGAGGTTCTGGTTCTGCTCTGACTCTCCATCACAGCTGGAGGTTCTGGTTCTGCTCTGACTCTCCTCCACAGCTGGAGGTTCTGGTTCTCTCTGACTCTCCTCCACAGCTGGAGGTTCTGGTTCTGCTCTGACTCTCCATCACAGCTGGAGGTTCTGGTTCTGCTCTGACTCTCCATCACAGCTGGAGGTTCTGGTTCTGCTCTGACTCTCCTCCACAGCTGGAGGTTCTGGTTCTGCTCTGACTCTCATCACAGCTGGAGGTTCTGGTTTGCTCTGACTCTCTCTCCTCCACAGCTGGAGGTTCTGGTTCTCCTGACTCTCCTCCACAGCTGGAGGTTCTGGTTGCTCTGACTCTCCATCACAGCTGGAGGTTCTGGTTCTGCTCGACTCTCCATCCACAGCTGGAGGTTCTGGTTCTCTCTGACTCTCCTCCACAGCTGGAGGTTCTGGTTGTCTCTGACTCTCCTCCACAGCTGGAGGTTCTGGTTCTCTCTGACTCTCCTCCACAGCTGGAGGTTCTGGTTCTGCCTGACTCTCCTCCACAGCTGGAGGTTCTGGTTCTCTCTGACTCTCCTCCACAGCTGGAGGTTCTGGTTCTCCCTGACTCTCCTCCACAGCTGGAGGTTCTGGTTCTCTCTGACTCTCCTCCACAGCTGGAGGTTCTGGTTCTCCCTGACTCTCCTCCACAGCTGGAGGTTCTGGTTCTGCTCTGACTCTCCTCCACAGCTGGAGGTTCTGGTTCTGCTCTGACTCTTCCACAGCTGGAGGTTCTGGTTCTCTGACTCTCCTCCACAGCTGGAGGTTTGGTTCTGCTCTGACTCTCCTCCACAGCTGGAGGTTCTGGTTCTCCCTGACTCTCCTCCACAGCTGGAGGTTCTGGTTCTCTCTCTGACTCTCCTCCACAGCTGGAGGTTCTGGTTCTCCCTGACTCTCCTCCACAGCTGGAGGTTCTGGTTGTCTCTGACTCTCCTCCACAGCTGGAGGTTCTGGTTCTCCCTGACTCTCCATCACAGCTGGAGGTTCTGGTTCTGCTCTGACTCTCCTCCACAGCTGGAGGTTCTGGTTGTCTCTGACTCTCCTCCACAGCTGGAGGTTCTGGTTCTGCTCTGACTCTCCTCCACAGCTGGAGGTTCTGGTTCTCCCTGACTCTCCTCCACAGCTGGAGGTTCTGGTTGTCTCTGACTCTCCTCCACAGCTGGAGGTTCTGGTTCTCCCTGACTCTCCATCACAGCTGGAGGTTCTGGTTCTGCTCTGACTCTCCTCCACAGCTGGAGGTTCTGGTTGTCTCTGACTCTCCTCCACAGCTGGAGGTTCTGGTTCTGCTCTGACTCTCCTCCACAGCTGGAGGTTCTGGTTCTCCCTGACTCTCCTCCACAGCTGGAGGTTCTGGTTCTCCCTGACTCTCCTCCACAGCTGGAGGTTCTGGTTCTGTTCATGATGCGGGTTTAGCATTTTCACGTTGTTTGACTTGAAAAGACACAGACGTGTGTAATCACACGTTAAACCACTTTGTGTGTAACATGGACGCACAAACACACAACCAGCTGTTCATCACCACAGTGAGCAGCTTGAAGGACATGTGATCAAATGTTGTGTTATATATAAAGACATGTCTGTTTACCTGAGAGAACAGAGAGGAGAACCAGAACCAGAACCAGAACCAGGTGAGACGAACAGCTGATCTCACTGGTTAGAATACCAATTATACACATTTTATATTCTGAACCTTCAAAGTCACCAATATTAACTATTCTCTGGAAAGTAGCAGAAAATATAAATACTCAACTGAAGTACAAGTATCTCAGAATGTGTATCTAAACACAGTACTTGAGTAAAAGTACTCAGTTACTCTCCAGCAGAGCTGTGATCAGCTGATGTGGTCTGCAGAGTCCAGCTGACCTTCCTTTGTGTTCGTCCTCTGATATTAAATGTGTCGTCTCACCGCTGCAGATTAATGACAGTGATCATCAACACACACACACACACACACACACACACACACTCACACACACTCACACACACACACGCAGGTGAAGACGTACCTGTGTAGATGAGCTGCTGTGCTGTGTGTGTGGTGGACTCGGTGTGTTCGCTGCAGACCTCCTCCTCCTGCTGCTGCTGCTGTCCTATATTTCCTCCTCAGCCTCGCTCGTCTCTCAGTGTGATGCAGAGCGACGTCACCACACACACACACACACACACACACACACACACACACACACACACACACACACAGGCCATGACTTGAATACACGATGAGGCTCTGTGACGTGGTTTATTAACTGTTTCCTGACGTGAGGAACATGAAGAATATCTGCAGCTTCCATTAATCTCATTTAGTCAATTTTAGTTTTGTCTGTAAAACATCAAACATGGATCAGTGCAGATAAACAGCTTTCAGGTTTAATGAGGTAAATAAATACATTATTATATGAATTAATTAGACTGTCTTCATGTGCACTGACATCAACAACACTCACATCCAGTACAGGTACAAAACATTACTGCAGGAAAAGTATCTGATGTTAAAGATGATTATTTATGTTTTCTGGCAATAAATGTACTGAAGTTTTAACAGTAATCCTCTAACAAGTGTTTAGATAGCTAGATAGATAGATAGATAGACAGATAGACAGATAGATAGATAGATAGACAGATAGACAGATAGATAGATAGATAGATAGATAGATTATTAAATGGAGTTTGGTTAAATGGTCTGACTAACAAAACCCAAAGGAGGAGGACCTGGTCTGGGTTCTGGACTGTGGTTTGAGGAGTGAAGCTCAGTTAATGTAACTGTGGGATTGTGTTCAGCAGCATGTTTTGTTTTTATGAATATTTGTACGTTTAGCTCAGATTCTGTCACACTTTACTCTCCTGTGTAGCAGAACTGAACTCTAACAGTCCTGATATTCATCAAACCTGCAGGCTGCTGTCAATAACACCTTTAACATCTCACTGAACTTCATCCTGTTATGAATATAAATATATTCATATGAAATCTAGTTAGAAGCTGCAGGTGGGATTTAACACCAGGTAACACACACACACACACACAGACACACTCTGCAGGACGCTCTGGTTCACAAACTCCTGCTGATAAAAATGGAAATGCAGTAAACTCTCATCACCTCTCTCACTCGGAGCAGTTGCTAAGCAACACAAATCCAGGCTGGATAACATTAAAGGCCCCGTGATGAGCGAGGAGACGGAGGAGAGCAGAAACACCAGCGAGGCCGTCCTGCGTTTAACACAGTCGACAGGAAACAGACGAGTCGACTTCATCTGGAAACATCTGAGAGGCTTTAAAGGGCTTATAGTCAAAAAACAGCCACAAGGGGGCAGAAACACCAACTGAGAGTTAATTGATTAACAACTAAGACAAACAGACTCCATGTTTCTACTCAGAGACAGAAAGAAGTTCATGTAGAACATTTGCTGAATGAACAAGAAGGTCCAAATAATGCAGAATGAGTCAGAGACAGAGTTTCACAGAGTTTATAAAGTGTCTCCAACTCAACAACTCACTAAACTGACACATTTGTTAAGGGAGTCTGGGGACTTTCTCCACGGGGACAAAGAAGTAGCCTATATTGTTACTGTTTAGTGTCTTTGTAACATGTGACATGTTTAGATCAATAACATGTTTCTTCTTTCATAAATGGAGTGTAAATGGTGAAATCAGTGTAAACAGTGTGTTCAAACAGCTGATCAATGTTGGCAGGTAAGACTTTAGCACTTTAGACACAGAAGCAGACAGGCTGGTACAGACATGCTGCCACAAACTGACACTTTTTACAAGGAGACAAACAACTTCAGCTGAAAGATTTAATGCTGAATTTACAACAAGGACACGATGACTTACAATCTGTCACACACACAGTTTCATAATGTTTATAAAGCTTTATCCTACTTCACAACGCCTAAAATTAGCTGATTTCTTAATGGAGTCTGGTGAAATTGTGTTAATAGTTGGCTTTATGTATCACATTTAATGCAGAATTTACAAGAAGGACACAATGAGTTACAATCTGTCACAGACACAGTTTCACTACGTTATAAAGTTTGTTTTCACTCAACAACTCTTAAAATCACCACATTTGTTAATGGAGTCTGGTGATGTTGTGTTACTGGATCAGTGGATGCTGACAGCAGGTCTGCAGTAGAAGCTTCAGCAGAGCCTGGTGTCTCTGCAGAATCAGAATCAGTTATATAACGGCTTCAAACGGGCCAACAGAGGCTCAGAGACACTCAGCTTCACTTTGTTCTGGAGGATCCAGTGTGAAGAGATCCTGCAGCTCAGAGTGACGATCTGACGACTGAACAGAGGCAGAAACATGTTCATAACATTAACGCTTAATAGAGTTATTAATAACTCAACACACAGAATAAGATATTAAACATTAAAGGAACATTACAATATGATATAAAAGATACGATCAGTTCAGCGAACGTGTCAGACTCGTTAACTACGAGACAAGTCACCGCGACACAAACACACGACGTGATGATGTGCGAACATCTTTATGATGCAATACAGGAAAATACATGTATAATAACTTGATGATGAGTTTGATCAATAAAAACATCCTTCAAGGTGTAATTAACTAATTCAAATACATCCTGCTGACTGCTGCTCGCTATACTCTCTGCTGTAGCTGCTGTTAGCAAGTAGCTCAGTTAGCTGTTGGGCTAAGTGGCTATCAGGACAGAACTAAGAGCTCCTTTAAAGTAAAATAAGATATAAAACAACAAGATGTGAAAGGTTGTGTACCGTACACTTTAAGACAAAATAATATCCAGCACCATAAGATTCAACACAACGTTATACAATAACATACAACTGTGAGATATAATACTGCACATTAATACACAGTGATGCAGTAATACACTGACAGTACCGGTACGTCTGATACAATACTGAGAACTTTATTAAAAGATAAATATACAACAAGGCACCATGACAGCAGTGAGCGACTGACGACGTAAACATGAATATTACATATTTTCACTCAGAGCTTTAAAAATAATGTGTGTAGCACTGAAACGGTTTAAATCTTCAGAACCAGCCTGTGTGAACACGAGAACACAGATGCTACAGTACAAGATGTGATTTACTCTTATTACAATCTTTATTCTTTATTATAACATAATATAATATTTATTGACCTTGCAGCGTGCGTGTGTGTGTGTGTGTGTGTGTGTGTGTGTGAGCGTGTATGTGTGTGTGTGTGTGTGTGTGTGTGTGAGCGTGTATGTGTGTGTGTGTGTGTGTGTGTGTGTGTGTGACTTCATTAATTAAGCATGAGAGCAGCAGCAGAGGGCAAGCGAGGTTTGCCTGCCCCACAGAGAGAGAGAGGATGTGTGGAGGACCTGAGAGACAGAGGACAGATTAATTACTGACGAGTCCCACAGTGTCCACAGAGACGCACCACAAATAGACACAGAGAGGAAGAAGGGACGCTATTAAACCGTCACCAGGGGCACGGACCCCCAGCATGCACCTGTGACTGTGTGAGGTAAGAAACATCCAGAACATCTTCCTCTGAAAGTCGTTTCTGATGTCATCAGTATCCTCCAGGTGAGCACTGGGACAAATCACAGTAGAAAACATTCCCACTGAAGAACTGCTGTGCTGATATCGTTTATGAATTTTTACAATGATAAATTGAGACATTTGTGTTGGTAGCTTCAAGGTCATGTGAGTTATTGATCCAAAATCAATGCCGATTTTCTTCCTATACTGGTTGAATGAGACACACCTGTTCTTATTGGATTCAGGTGCTTTTTTGTCTTTTAATAATATTTTTTATGAAAAATCATCATTTTTGTAATTAGGTTCAGCATTTGTGTCAATAGCTTCCAGGTCATGTGACCAATTGACCCAAAATCAATGCCGAATTGTCTTCATGTCCTCGTTGAATAAAACAGACCTTTTTCATATTTGATTTACTGCTTTTTATACTTTATATTAATATTTTTAAATAAAAATCAGCATTTGTGTCAATAGTTTCCAGGTCATGTGAGTTATTGGCCCAAAATCAATACAGAAATGTCTTCCTGTCCTGGCTGAATGGGACGCACCTGTTCTTATTAGATCTCAGTCCTCCTAATATGTTATATTCATATTTCAGATGCCTGTTTCTGTGTGTAGGTCGAGGCGCCATCTTGTGGAAGCTTCCCGCCCTGCAGCTCCGGTCAGGACTGACGCGAATCTGCGGACACGAACCGACAACTGAGCGAAGAGTTTTGTTAATCTGCATTTCTGTCAGTTTCTCTTCATTTCTGATGTTTGGTGTCTAATTAATTACTACATAATAAATATTTAACTTTGTGTAGCAGACGATGTTCCGTGTGGTTCAGTGTCCTCCTGCTGTTTCCCGTCTGTTCGGTCGGATCTGCTGAACAGAACCGAGTCTCAGGTAAATACAGTTCATGTGTTGTACAACCGGCTCGGTGTCGGTGTGTGTGTGTGTGTGTGTTGTGGCTCAGTTACATGTGTGACCGCTGGCCGGCTGGTTTCACACTGAAGGTAAGTTACAGTTTTATTTTCTACACTTCACACTAGCTCTCAAAGCTAACAGCTAGCAGCTAACAGCTAACCCGTTAGCTGCTAATGTCCCGGTCAGTTCACGTTAGTTTACAGCTGCAGCAGGTTAAGGTGACTTCCGCACATTAGCTCCTCGGGCTGAGTTTGATATGTTGACCTCATTGTGATCTGTTAGCTTTAAACTAATGAACTGTTTCTTCATGTCAGCATTGGAAGCAGCACAGCCCGCTAACAGAGCCGCTGCCATTGAACAGGCTCGGTCCATCACGGTCCTGTTCGGTTCGCCGAGTGGACCGGCACTTTCTGACATAAAGAGTAAATAAACGTAACTCGTCGCATGAATATAAGAATATAACCCCACCGAAGTGAAGGTCGGCCTGTCTAGTAACTGTTCAGGGGCACTTGTGTGGATGTCAGCAGGGTTTAAAGTGACACTGAGCCTCTTTATTCCTCCGCTGCAGCTGAAAGTCATCACATTAATACAATCCAAGATGGCGCAGATGATTAGAGGCGGTGCTGCCGCTGGTGGCGGGAAAGTGTACTGCAGCAGTCTGTTGTAAACATGTACTGAAGTTGTGTACTTTTACTGTACTGCAGTATTCTCAGTTCATGCTGTGATACATCTACATCATATTAGAGAGAAGTATATTTAATTTACCTGCTACATTTATGTGATTGTTATATGATAAAGTTTTATATATAAAACATGTAATCACTATAAAATATCACTGAAACACTGAGTGGATATTAAATGTAATATTTGAACTACATTGAACATGCAGGACTTGTAATGGAGTATTTTTACCTTCTGGTATTATTACTGTTACTGTGTGAAGGATCTGATCGACTTCCTGTGTGATCTCGTGTTTGTGGTGCAGGAGGACGTCTGGAGTTGAAGATGTTCAGGTGCATTGTGGGTGATCTGCGTGCCGGAGGAAGACTCCTGAGAAGTCTTCCTCAGGTCTCGTCGGCGCTGACCTCACAGAGCCAACAGGTCGGACTTCTTCGTCGTCGTGGTCTTCCTCGGCTCACTCAGAAGTGTTTTGTGTCTCAGGGTGAGAACCCGTCTGTTCGATCTGCTAAACTGAAGCTGAGGACTCGCCTGGTGGTCACGCTGCTGTTCGGCGGCGGTCTGCTCTCCGTCTGGTTGTACGTGTACTCGGAGAAGCAGCAGAAGTTGCGGCAGCAGCGTGTGGAGCAGCTGAAGCAGGTGGCTCTGGGTCAGGGCAACTTCAGCCTCCTGGACCACAGGGGGCAGCGCAGAACCAAGAAGGACTTCCTGGGCAGCTGGGTGCTGCTGTACTTTGGCTTCACGCACTGTCCCGACATTTGTCCTGAGGAGCTGGACAAGCTGAGCGCCGTGGTGTCGGCTCTGGACCAGAACACCTCGCTGCCGCCCGTCCAGCCCGTCTTCATCACAGTGGACCCAGAGAGGGATGACGTGCCGGCGCTGGCCCGCTACGTCAAAGACTTCCACCCTCGTCTGATTGGACTGACGGGGACATCGGAGGAGGTGAAAGAGGCGGGGCGGGACTACAGAGTGTATGCCAGCCCCGGACCCAAAGACGAGGACGGGGACTACATCGTGGATCACACCATCCTGATCTACCTGATCAGTCCTGACGGGCTGTTCCTGGATTATTACAACAGGATGAAGAACCAGGAGCAGATCACGGACAGCATCAGGAACCACATCAAGAACTACGTCAAGCTGTAAAGTCAAAGTATGTCCTGAAACATTTAAACTGTGAGCTGCAAGAGACGTTTCAAAGCAGTCACACCGTCAGAACCAGTCATCAGCTGATTCTGTCGGACTGAAGGTCCAATGTGTCGGATAGAGGAGGATCTGTAAATAAATATGATCTTCAGAAAGACGTTTTCATCAGATGAATGTATCTCTACATGGAGCAGCTCCTCCTTCAGAGTCCGCCGGGTTTCTACAGGAGCCCAGAACGGACAAACAACACTTCTCCTGTAACCTTCTGGGTCAACTGCAGCATGGTTCTGCTCCAGTCTCTGACAGCTGAGCCTCCTGTCACACAGGAAGTGTTGAAAACTGATGTTCAAATCAAGTTTATGATTCAGGAAAACATGACGAGTGAAAATCTGCTGTTTCTGTTTGAGCATCAAATAAAGTGTGTTTGTATCAGAGAGTGTATGTGTGTGTGTGTGTGTGTAGCAGTGTGTTCAGTTCTTATTTAATCTTCTGACAAACAGGAAGTAACAACCAGGAGGTTCTGACATCTTGGATTTTCCTGGTTCTGATAGAAACATGTGCAGTTTGTAGTTAATCTGATTGATTGATTGATTAGCAGTACTGGCTGCTCCATCTGTCGTTGTTATAAACAACAGGTCCATGAGAGCTGAAGCCCCGCCCCTTCCTGTGCACCTACTGACAGTCTGACATCACAGCCGCTTCACTCTGATTGGTCAGAGCTTCATACAAAAGTAAATCTCAGAAGGTTTCCAGACGGTTGAAGCTTCTAAAATGTTTGTGTTAAATAAAGTTTACAGATTTTATTCTCAGAATCTGCGTCAGTTCAGTTCAAAGATCTCGACTTCATGTCAGGATGAAGATCGCTTCATTTCATTATCAAAACATTTGTCGCTGAATAAAAGTGGAGATTTTGTTCAGGTTGTTTCTGACTTTGGAAACATGACAGATAACATGGAGCACGTTCCAAAGCTTCAGCTCCAGTCAGTGAACCGTGAGGTGGCTGTGAGGCGACAGCAGAGGGATTCAGTTCATCTTTCAACACGTAGAACAAACGCTCAGCGTCTGTTCTCTAAAACCTGAGAAAGTCAAACGTGAGTCTGTAAGTGTGGTTGTCCTGTGTGTCTCCGCTGGACAGACACGCAGGATCACTCTCTTTATTGTCTTTGGTTATGAACAAACAAATGAATCAATGGACAGGTTTTCATTACAGATGTTCATATTTAAGAAACACGTCAGCATAATTATAATGGTCATGTTTCTGATCAGAACCTTAAAACAGATCATGATTCAACGATGGGCTGAATCCAAGGACGAGACGACACGAGCAGGAAACAGAGCAGAGCGACTGAAACGTTTTACAGTGAAGAAGTTCAAACTGTCACATTCCATCGTCCGTGTTTCAGTTTGAAGCCGTCAGAGTTTTGAATCTGTCCGTCGCTCTGTGAGTGCTGAGCAGAGTCAGACCCATCGAGTCCACGCTGTCCTCCAGACCCAGCACACTGTCCACCTCCACCGTGTAGTCGTTCGCCTGACACACACACACACACACACACACACACACACACACACACACACACACACACACACACACACACACACACACACACACACACACACACAGTTGAATACAGTGACTCACAGAGCTCAACACACTGCAGTTTAAAGGAACAGTTCACCCAGAAAGTAAAACCTCAGTCATCCTCTCCTCCTCCTGATGATATAAAGTCAGGAGGCTGTAAATCTGGTCTGAGATCAGTTAGTGATGTGTTCTCTGCTGCAGACTGAGATCACAGCAGACGAGCTGATGGAGACTTCTGATGTTTAAATCAAGTCTCAGCTGCTTCAGCTGTTCAGCAGAACGCTGCAACTCTGTTTGACTGTGAAGCTCCAGAACTGTTCTGTGTGAACGGTTCCTTTATGAAAACATCTTAAGAGATGAAACATTCACGAAACTCTAGAGTGAAAAGTCCAGTGACGTCTTCTGTTGGATCAGCTTAATTACAACCACAGATGAAGAGAAAAGCAGCAGCGAGGAATTGAAAGAATGTAAAAACTAACGAACTAACTAACTTTCTGTTTTTTAAAAACAGCAACAGAACAAGCAACAACCAAATATGAACAAAGTTATGTCAGACAGAGAGAGTGTGTGTGTGTGTGTGTGTGTGTGTGTGTGTGTGTGTGTGTGTGTGTGTGTGTGTGTGTGTGTGTGTGTGTGTTTACCAGCTGCAGTGAAGCCAGCAGGTACTTGCAGGCTTCAAAGTTGTCCAAACCAGCGACGATGGAGGCGAACGATCTGCGCTGACCGACGGTGCTCAGCGCTCCCACGATCCTGTCGCCGTAATCGTGGATGTCGAACACCGGACGCTCCTCCTGATGATCACCACAGGAACAGTGAGGCTGCAGGTTATCATCTCAAACACGACCCGACGGGTCAGAACAAATCATCTCAGGTGTGTTTTACCTGCAGAGACAGCTCCGGTCGGATCTTGTCCTCCCAGTCTTTGACTCTTCGAGACAGAGCTGTTTCCTGAGTGTAGTCCCTGCTGCTCACCACCAGCTGCTCCTGAACACACACACACACACACACACACACACACACACAGTCCACAGAGTGTTCTGAAAAGATCCCAACCCCCACTGATCAGAGGTCTGTTAGTGAGTACAGAGTGGATGTACTGATCACTTACAACACGCAGCTTCACCAGATCTTCATAACTCAGTTCATCTCTCCGAGCGTCTGCACACACAAACACAGTGTGTCACAACCTGTGTGTGTGTGTGTTTGTGTGTGTGTGTGTGTTTCTGTACAGCGTCTGTGTGTGTGTGTGTTTCTGTACAGCGTGTGTGTGTGTGTGTGTGTGTGTGTGTGTGTGTTTCTGCTGTGGTTGTGTTTAGTTGTCTGTATCTGAACCACACACAGACCTGCAGGTGTGTGTTTTACCTGCTGGGATGAAGTCTGGACCTCCAGCAAACTCTGCTGGACCGTCATCAGGAAACACTTCGTGTTCGTTGTCAGAGTTGTCGTCGTCTCCACCTTTTAAAGATTAATTCAGACTTTATATTAGAAACATCTGTGAAAGAGTCACAGTCGGTCCAAGAAGACAGTTTATAAAGAGGAGCTGAGGTACCCAGCAGGTCAGGGTGTCTGAATCCATCCACAGGCTCCTCCCCCTGCTGCTGTGGCCCCGCCTCCTCCGGCTGCAGGAAGGTCCGCCTCAGTTCCTCATCAGAGACGATCACGCCCTGAGTGACATCACACGACACATCGTTAAGCACACCCTGAGTGACATCATAATCCACACACACACACACACACACACACACACACACACACACACACACACACACACACACACACACACACACACACACACACACACACACACACACACACACACACACACCGCTCTCCTGTAGATCCTCCTCCTGGTCTTCAGCTTGTCCCTCATGGTGCTCATGTAGATGTAGTTCAGGTCTGAAACAGACGGACAGAATCAGACCTGGTTTCAGTGAAACAGTCGATCAAACAGACGACCAGCTTCACGTCTGCAGATCAGATGTGAGTGTTGACTCTCTTCACTCAGAACAGAAACAGACTCCGGTAACTTGGCGTCACATGAAGACTCGATGTTAAACTGATTTTTCAAAACATGCAATGAGTGTAACTCCGCTCAGCGTCCTCTTTTATCACAGGAAACAAGCGTCAGAAGTGGTTCTGGTCTTCACTCATGTCTGACTGTGACGTCACGTGGTCGGTTTGTTTCTGTCGTAAACATCAGGACTTTATGTATTTACAGATTTACCAGTGGAACAGTCATGTTACCTGTAAACGTGGGTCCATTTTTTAGTTTGTGCTCCGGAGGATCAACTGCAACAAACAAATGAAAGCGGTTAGTGAATCCTCAGTGAAGCTTCATGGTCACCACAGAACAGATCAGACGTGGTCCGTGCTCACAGGTTCCTCTGAACCAGCTCCTGAAGTCCTGAAGTGAAGCCGGCCGTTTTCTTTTCCTCTTCCCGCCCTCGTCCAGACCTTCAGGAACCTTGTAGCATTTTCCTACAGAGGAAACAACTCCGTGAACAAGGACAGCCACATGACGGTCCACAAACAGCCGAGTCCAGTAGCTCACCTGATTTAAAGGGTTTGTCCTCCCCGAGCTGAGCGTACGGGTCGTGGAGCGCCCACATGTTCACCTGAGACCGAAGAAAGACATCTCAGTCAGTGAGTCAGGAGCTGATGTCCATGTGGACGTGTACTGAGATAATGTGATGGAAGTTGTGGTTTTATAAGACTTGTCACTTCATGAGACTGAAGTCGTAACATTTAAAGAACATAGTCTTGACGTCTCTCTGCTGTCAGGATGAAGGAACCTACCGCCGGCCTCGACTCGTCCTTCCGCCTCAGTTTGTCGTCTTCCACCTGCCGTCTCTCTCGGATCATCCGGCCTTCACTGGGAGCCTGACAGACGAGACAAGCGTTCAGGTTTAAACACAGACGAGACCAACGTGAACATCTGAACACAGTCCTAATGGGACTGTTAAGAATATCCGTGCTGAGACCTGGTGCCGGTCCACGTGCTCCTCCGGGTCCTGGTCTAACTCCATGTGGTTCTCCTCTAAAGGAACAAAACCATCAGCAGCATCGCCTCCGTGATCTTCCACCTCAGCAAGGACTGAAGCAGCAGCGTCTGGACGGAGACATTAAACATTCAGAGGTGAAGGTGTCGTCACATTCAGTGCAGGAACATTTTATAACTGTTGAGTCTTTAATGATGTTTGTTCAGTTCGTACTCTCTGACTCTCACCGGGTCCTTTAAATCTACCTACTGATGATTCACAGCAGAAGGATGATCAGGAGTGACAACACTTCTGTTTCTTCTCTTACTTTTTTTTTCTAAAGCAGGTGACGAGTTCTGGAAGAGTTCAATAAAGCTCATAACTTTGCAACTGTTTGAGAAAATGTAGTATTAAAACTTAATTTGTGAAGTTACACCTTATTACTGATAATGAGATATTTGTACTTTTGTCTCAAAGTAACAGATTCCTTCCTCAGTAATACTCCATGTTTCTGGTGGCTGCTCGTGTCTGAGGTATTTTGTTGCTGCTCAGCTTCTGTTAAAGCTTGATTTCTCTCATCACCTTGTTGCTGCAGCGAGTCTGCAGGACGTTCGTCCAGCAGAAGTCTGGAAGCAGCCGATCCCAGAGTGAGGAGGATCAGATCTTCATCTCCAGGGACAAAGATGTTGATCCTGAAGTCCTTCAGACTGCACAGGACCTCACCTTTCACACTGACACAGACACATGGCTGACGTCACATTTCACCTTCTGACGTCACATTTCACCTTCTGACGTGATTCATAATAAAACAGTTTGTACGTGAAGACGAACTGACCTGATGAGAGGAAGTTTCTGTTTCTCTGCAGTTTCAGGAGGAATCAGAGACTCCGGAGGAAGAGGAGCGACACAGGCCGACTGAGCAGGAGACAGGTCAGAGAGAGAGACAGGTGTTCAGAGAGAGAGACAGGTGTTCAGAGAGAGAGAGAGAGACAGGTGTTCAGAGAGAGACAGGTGTTCAGAGAGAGAGAGACAGGTGTTCAGAGAGAGAGACAGGTGCTCAGAGAGAGAGAGACAGGTGCTCAGAGAGAGAGAGACAGGTGCTCAGAGAGAGAGAGACAGGTCGGAACTGTTCAGAGAGAGAGACAGGTGCTCAGAGAGAGAGAGACAGGAATGAACTGACCGTGTGGGTGTCGGCCTTCTGTGATTCGTTGGAGACATCAAGGTCCAGAGGGGTGAACTGAAGGAGACAAACAGCCGACAGTTGATTGTTTCAGTGATTTCCTACATTACCCAGAATGCCTTGTGACAGTGATAGAGAGGAGGCATCAGTACTGATAAACAGAACTTTAAGTGTAATTATTAAAAAGTTGATGTTTATGTGTTCGAGTTACTAAAGTTGACACTGAAGTGTCAAGTTAGTGACTTCATGTGGACTCATCATGTAATGAGGCTGAGCCAAACTCCATTCAAAATTCTGTTAATTTAATTGATCTGTGGGCACGTTGCAGAGCATCAGCTTTAACACTACTATATGTGGATGTCTTTACTATTTCTAAACATTTTGAGCTGATGAAGACATATTTAAAGAAAAGTCAGTATTTGTTTCTGACCACAGCAACATCGTCGACATCATGGTCGCTCGCTGCTCCGTCTGCACCGTCCTCCTGAGACGCTGCCGTCTGTTTGTTCCGTCTGACAGGAACAAACAGAAAAACATCATCACCTAAAGCTGTTTATCAAAAACAGAATCATTCAGTCGGACCCGACGATGGTCTCACTTCTTGTTTTTGTCGTTGATGTACTCCAGAGTTTGGTAAACCAGACTGTGCAGCAGCTCCACCTGAAACAGACACACAGACGTTCAGGCTGAGCTGTTTGAGTTCACACTGGTTTTATTTGTGCTGAGTTTAAATGGACCTTCTTGCTGTAGATGCAGGCTGAGCCCTGAATCAACAGAGCCGCTTCTGCAAAGTTCAGCCTGGTGTTCCCTCCGTCGAACGTGATGCACATGTCATCCAGCTGCAGACACAGACACAGGTCCGGTTATTCAACTGAGGCTTCAAATTCAGGCTCTGAACATGCCAGTCAGCTGTTTCTGACGTGATAATTCAGGTTTTACTTCTTCTAAATAGTCGTTGAGCTCTGACGCCACATCGATGTCCCAGTTCTTGGTGAGCTCTCTGATTGGCTGCAGCAGGTGAGCGAATCTGCTCTCTGTGGACTCCATGACGGCTTCTCTGTGACGCCCTGTGAGGAGAAACACCTTCACAAGACGAAACGAATCACCACCGTGTAAAAATACTCCCAGAGTTCACAGGTGACAAAGTGACACTGAGAGAATATCATGTGACTGGACTTCTTTCATTTTATCATTCTAATAAAAGCAGATATTTAATGTGGTAGCTGCCTGATGAGGAGCTCATTTTAACTACTTTATCTACATGTTATTTATGCTGTTTGAATATTAATGTACAGTGTTAACACTTTATTAACGCTTTATCTTTACAGTTTTACCCTCTGAAACAGTCCGGAGGTAAACATCAAATACAAGTTTAGTACCTCAGATTGAATTTGTATTGGTTCAGATTACACAAACATCTAAATGATCAGGTACAAACTCAGAGCCTATATCAATAAATCAATATTATCCATCTCTGACTGGTGGCATAGACAGACTCCATTTAAAAATCAGACATTTTAAGTCACCTGTAGCAGCTGCACATTATGTAAAACTATCAGGCTAACCAGCTGAAGTGCAACGTTTCTAACAGTCGGAGTGAGATGAGGTTCTACCAAAGTTATTAACAGTTTAAATCTCTTCATATTAGCGCTGTGAACTCATAAACGTTCAAATTAAAGTTACGACAATAACGGAAGATTGAGGGTAAACATTAACAGCTGGACGAAGTGAATCATGCGCCGAGCACAACACAACATCCCATCGATCCATAAAGTGTCTTAACTATTCTTCTGTCGGATGGAAGTTTACGTTAAACCGAAAACAACGACAGAAATGACAGATTCAGTTAATCACGGCTCAGCAGAACGTCACTCTTCTTAATGCAAACGGAAACGGTGCTTTCAGTTAAATCACAGTTAATCTAACCGTCATGTTCACCGACTGTTAATAAAACAGTGTTATAAAACATGTCGCTCATGTTAAAGTTTAAAGTGGCTTCATTAAATAAACTCACGGTGAAGAGACGAGCGGGCGGCGGCCTCTCAGCTCCTGCTAACTGTTTTGTAGCCGTTAGCTAACCGGTCAAAACACCCGCGCTAACTTCTTCTTCGCCGCTCAGATTCTTCTTCTACGGTTGATGGCGGAACTCGATCCACAGCGCCACCTGCTGCACCGGCGTGTTTAACAACCCCGTGACAGAGTGTATTAATGTTATGTAGCTATAGAATAATTAATGAGCTTTAACCAGCTGCTACAATAAAGTCATTCAAACTCGGATCAATAATTATATATAATAATGTATATTAATCTGAAATGGAACGTTCTGCATCAGGACTCTCTTTAGTTTAAGGACTTCCATATGTTGACGCTCATTCAACTGAAGCATAATCAAATCATTTGTTTATTTTAAATCAATTATCAGAACATATTTAGGTATTTAGGGTAAGAGTGGGTTTTGTTTTGGGGCACAATTTGGTTTATAAGTACGTCTACAATCCAACAGGAAGAATACAAACCAAAACTATGTTTAATTATGAGAATTAACGGGATGTAATCAAGTACATTTACTTTAGTACGGTGCTAAACTACACCTCCGAGGTGGCTGATCTGTAATAGGGACACTCTGATATTGCACCTTTTACTCCACTACTGTAATTGATAACTTTAGTTGCTAGTTACTTTACAGATCATTGTGTTAATTCATTTTATCAGCAATCACATAAAAAAAACACTGATTCTGATAATTGGGGCAAAATATACGTTTCTGGAACACTGAGATATTCTGACGTACATGAACACTTTTCAAAGATTCAACTTTTCACTCTAGAAAAATGTGATTACATAAGAAACAGATCCAGAGTCAGAGAACAGGCCTGTTTTCTGTCTGTGTCTGCAGCTGGTTCCAGAGTAATGTGCTCAGTGAGGGTCGTAATGTGATGTAACATGAAGTCAGCGCTGATCAATGAAGCTCACTGTTTGTTTTAACGAGCATATCCACTCAAATTCATGGAGCACGCACACAAGGACATCCCGTGGGTGAAACACGCTAATCAATTAGTCAGGATCAATACAGTTCTAGTAAAAGTGGGTTCATTGTACATTACAAGTGTTCTGAACAAATACTGTACAGAAACAAATAAAAGAGCTTATTCCAAATTGAATTCATTGAATTAATGTTATGAAACTCTCAGACTTCTGTTGTGTTTTACTGCCCTCACAGTGCAGGAATCCCTGTTGGTGGTGATCATTGACAGGTGATCAGGTTATCAGGGATCCATAAGAGCAGACACACAAGTGTAACAGAATAATACAGTAACAATGCAGCCACAGGTCACCGGCTCCTCCTTCAGCTTTCTGTCTCAGTCACTTGGTTTTTAAGGAAAAAGTTAAAGAAGATTTGATTTAAATCTTTCAGAAAATATAGCTCATGATTAGTAATTAAACAGGGAGGGGAGGTCAGTGACGTCACAGGGTCACATCTGATGATATTTACAATCATTTACAACAATCTGAGAATGTTTTCATCATCAGCTGCAGTCAACAACAGCAAGGAGGGGAGGAGAGAGAGCCCGTCCCCAGACTCCCTTAAAAAGTTACACAATTTTGAGAGTTGTCGGCTTGAGAGAAACGTATAAACTTTAAGAAGAACTGTTTCTGACAAATATTTAATTATTTGGACCTTCTTGTAAATTCGGCATGTGTTATTATGTTATAGGCCCGTTCTAGAGGCCGCTGCAGAACTTCCAGCTCCAGCACCTATCATGTTCAGAGAGGGGCTGACCTCAGGGGGCCTGAAATCCTGGAAACGGCCCTGTTTGTACTCAGTAACCCTGCGTGTGTGTGTGTGTGTGTGTGTGCGTGTGTGCGTGTGTGTGTGCGCGCGCGCGTGTTGTGCAAGTCTCAAAACAACATCTCCGCACACCACGTGCACGTGCCTTCAACCTGTAATTTAAATATCTGGGAGAGCACCTGAAGGCACAGAGTGAGTGTGTGTGTGTGTGTGTGTGTGTGAGTGTCGGTCCACCTTAAATCGCTGCTCTCGGCACCACGTGACTGTATTCCTGGAAAGTTCCTGGAAATGCTTCTTTTGTGTTTATGGTGATATTGTCGTTATTCGGCGGCTCTCTGGACTCGCTGTGTCCGCTGCACAGTGACGGACGGACGGACACCATGTTCGGGTCGCACACGCGGTTCTGCTCGCTCTCCGGGTCTCGGGACTGAATCCGTGTTTTGTTGTTCGGGGTTCTGACCGGAGCTGTAATCCGTCCCAACCGACACCCTGACGTGTGAGCGCTGAGCGGAGTGTCGCTGTGTGTCAGCCGCCATTAGCGAGCAGGAGAGGACATTTATTACAAGTGATGGTTCCGGAGCGGACTGGTGCCGCGGATAGGTCCGGTTCTTCTACACGGACCGTCAACTGGCACCGCTGCTTCTGAGCTAACGTCAGGCTAGCTAGCAGCTAGCTGTGCAGAGCATCTCAGGTAGGTTGGTTTGTGTCTCAGAACTCGACATGAAGTCCTGTTCGGTGTGTCGGTCGTGTTTCAGACGGTCCGGTCGGTGTGGACACCTGCGCGCTGTGCACGAACACGCTGCACCAGACTCCATTCACTATTTTATCAATTTAACGTCGCTGGCGGTGTGAACATGCGCTGACAATAAAATAATATCAGGACGTGTTGAATTGAACCAGCGGCGTCGATCCGGCTCACACACACACTGACTGGGCTCATGGAGAGGGTGGATTAAAGGGCCACTGTGTGAAATATAAACGAGGGAATAAAACCATTTATTTCCATCAGTGAATGAACAAACCGTCCTCAGAGGACAATAAGGTCCCAGAACACTGTGTGGAGACAGAGAGGTGGCAGGGTCCGCCACATATAAACACAGTACAACAGTAGAAACTGTGTTTTTGTCCTTTTAGGTCAGTTTGATCATTCAGTTTATCAGTCAGTGAAGATTTTGCTCCTCTCATTAACATTTCCTCAGTAAAAATCCAGACTGCTCCGCTAAACATTAACAGACAGAAGAATCTATCACCTCACACCAAATTCTATTCAAGATTTTAGCAGTTTTGACGTCCCCTCATCTTCCTGCTGACGTAGTAACCTGCCTGAAACATAATTTACATGTAACAAACACTTGACGTGGTGATCAGAACACCGGCAGGTCTGCTGAACACAAACAGCTGCTTCTAAAATCTTTTTCTAACAAGGAGCGTTATAGTTATATTGAAAAGTCTCATCGTTTTATGTTGAGGATGTGTGTGTGAATATGTTGAATGTGTATGTTGTTATTTACATCCCACAGAAACACCAGTATTTACTTTGATTAGATTCTTTAGATATAAAATGAATAACACGTCACACTGCACCAAATTCCATTCAAAATTCTAGTAATTTAAGGCTGCCTCATTTGTAAGCTGGTGTACAGATCTGTTCAATAAAACACTATTTATCTTCTGAAGATTAAAGTCGTCTCGTCAGTTCTGTAAACACGTAATAACGTGTCAGGGAGACTTTGAGATCGATGTTATGTATGAACATAGAACAATCCACTATTAGGAACTATTAGGAATGATGTTTTCTGCCACAGCTGACTGTGAAGTGTGTTAAATGTACTCCAGTGATTGTAGGTTTTTACCAGTGAATTGTTTGGTTTCTAAAACAAAGGACAACATTAAACATGTCAGAGGTTTCATGCACAGATGTCCTGTGTTGTCTGAAGATATTCACAGTAATCAGCTGTATGAAAACGTCCACGTTGTGCTGTTGAGTGAATCTGTTGTGAGCAGAATGAAACCAGAGACTCTGTTGGTGTTCAAACGTCTCTGATCCTCCTCGGTGTGCTTCCTGTTTTTATGTATGAACAATATTATCTTAAATCATTGAATTTTTCAATGTAATTCAGTGTGAGAAGAGAGTCTGCAGTTTATTCATTCAGTTTATTTATTTCGCACACAAGTTTGATGAGATGAATAATAAAGATAACAGTAATGTTGAGCTCAGTCGGTCTGTTCTGATGGATTTGGTTTGTCCCAGGTCAGTCCGGACCGGTTCAGACCCAGTCAGGGTCCCTCTCCCCTCTCGTCTGGCTGCTGCAGACCTCGTCCCATGTCTGAGCTGTGGGCCTAACTCTAGGCTGAAGGTTGGATCTGTCCAATGACCTGCCAGTCCTCCGAGTCCACAGACGGCATCGAGAGCGACAGGCGAGGCGACGACAACTCCAGGACTGTGGAATCAGACGAGAGCCGCATCGCCTTAGCCATGAAGGACCTGAAGAACACAGGTGTGTCCCGAAGCCCACGTCTCCATGGAGATGCATAGTTACCTGTGTTTCCTGTTTCTGTTCCGACTGCTTCCTGTGTATATTCTGACGGTTCTTCTCTCTGGTGTCAGGCTGGTACTGGGGCAGTCTGACCGCTAACGAGGCCAAAGAGATCCTGCAGGACGCCTCGGAGGGAACCTTCCTGGTGCGGGACAGCTCTCAGAGAGATTACCTGTTCACCATATCCGCCAAGACGTCAGCGGGTCCGACCAACCTGCGAATCGAGTACAAACACGGTAAATTCAAATTGGACTCGGTGGTTCTGGTGAAGCCGAAGCTGAAGCAGTTTGACAGCGTGGTCCACCTGGTGGAGCACTACGTCCAGCTGTCCAGGACCAGCGACAAGGCGCCGTCGAACTCTCAGCCTTCTGCGACGCCTCCCAACGGCACGGTGCAGCTGCTGCTCACCAAACCCGTGTACACGGCCACGCCGGCGCTGCAGCACCTCTGCCGCATCGCCATCAACAGGACGACGCGGCAGGTCCAGGATCTGCCGCTCCCCAACAGACTGAAGGACTACCTGACCGACTACACCTACAACGTGTAGACGCGGAGCAGGACGAGCGCAATGCATTGACCACTGACCAATCCCATCATGCCTTGCTTCCTGTGAGGACCCGGGAAATCAAACGGACCCGCTAAAATGAGGGGGAGGAGTCAACCGCAGGAGGAGGTCAGATCCCGTTCAGTCCTCGATACACTCGACGTACAACATGCAGTGATGCTGAAGCACTGACGGCTTCACAACACAGCAGCACAAAGTAGAGTGCAAACCTCCGCCAAGGCCCCACAGAACCCTTTGGTACCCACTCACTGATACCAGCCACCTGAAAACGGTGTGACACACACACACACACACACACACACACACACACTCGGGTAAAAACCTCCTTGGCAGAAGACTTAATAAGTTACATACGTGACCACAGATCTCTGAGTCACAGATGAAATCCAGGTTGCTCGATGTCGTCTGCAGAGAGAACTGCAGTCACACTTTTTCTATCGTTGGTGAATCATTTAGTGTAGAAGTTGTCAGGAAAAAGTGAAAACACTTGTTGAAATTAAGACAATTCTGTGATTATAAAAGAGTCTGGTGATTGATGATTGATTCACCGACTGATCAGCGTCACAATCTGAACCTTCAGTGTGGAAGACGAGAATGTAACCTGGATGTTTCCTGTCTGTGTGACGAGGAGTGCAGGATGGTTGATGTGACGTGATGAGGACGGATCTGCTTCGACTCTGACTGACAGCTGTCGTCTGTTGTTGTTCCCACACGTTGTGTTCATAAAGGTTAGTTGGATCTTTGAGCTCAGGTGACGACGTTTGATCACATCGCAGCCACAAAGTGTCTGAAATCAACGCAGCACAAACATTTGAGTGATTAATCAATCAATCAGTCGATTAGTTAAAAACAGAGACCTGCCTGTTGATTAATTACAGACACTATTGATCCATCAAGACTTTAATATCCAGTGGATGTAAAAACTGTAAACTAAGAAAAATTAAAGATGCTCAAGAGCAACTAAAGCAATTTATTTATTTATATATTTATTGTTTTGTTTGATCAGAAGTCCAGAATAATGTTGAATTCATCATCAGAAGACAAAACAATCTTGTTTATTTGTACTGATCAACTCAAAAAACCCAATGAGAGACTCTGATTATTGCAGCGTCACTGGATCGACCGCGGACGCGTTTGATAAACGTCAGTCAGGGGAACTTCAGTAAACTTTATTCACTGATTATAAACAGAAACTAGAATCAACATTTCCTCCAGTCAGAGTTTGTTGTTTCTACCCTCAAACTCAGGAAACGGAGCCCTCTGATTGGCTGCCGTGGTTGGACGACCATGAGTTCACTCGCGTCCAAACGTTTGTGAGGCAGCAGGACGACGTTTCCTGATCGATGAGCTGCGTCGAAAACAAACACGTCCTCGTGTTGTTTTCAGATGAACTGACGCCACAGTCACAGTTTGACCCCTCCGGGCTCCTGTTAGACTTTGACCCCGCTGGATGTAGTACTCTGAAGCTCTGAGCCAATCAGATCACAGAAAAACAAAGACACGGTGTCACACAGGACCTGTTGGTCCTGCTCCCAAGACCCGGGAGAGATCACATCGTGTTCACTTTGTTTGGACCTGACGTGAACACAGAACTCTCACTCTGACGATCAGACGGCATCAGATCTGAGACCAGATTTACAGTCGGCCAGTTAACGCTTAATAACAATAATAATAATAACAATAATAATATTATAATAATACAGAAGAAAACTGGTGGAATGATTTAAATCAGAAACTAAACAATTCTGAGAAATAAACCAGGCAGACATTTGACGACACCTTTAAACTGTTTTTGGACCTCGGAACCAACAAAGTGTGAATTCTACTAATTAATTTAGAATTCAGCTGAATGAAGTCCAGAAACCACATCGTGAAAGTTTCATAAAACAGTTCTGCTTTCAGTGTTGCGTGGAGAACATTTAACCAAACTCCATTTAACAATCGTACATTTTAAGTTAAACCCCAATGACACAAAACATGAGCTTCTGTAAATGTCAGGTCTTCAGCTGGTGTTCGATCCCTCAAAAGAACTTTATGACATAAAACCTGACGTTATGAGACCTGTTGCAGCGGTCACCACAGCTGGAACATCCTCATCCTCCGTCTACACAAACATGGCACCAGATACGACTCACCTGCTCTGTGGAGCAGAAAGAAGAAAACCTGAGGAAAGAAATATTACCTTTAAATTGGAATTATGAGATAAAAAGTCAACATCTAATCTCATAATTATAATTTACCATGGGAGTACTTTTGTTTTCTAATCAAGGTGAAGTTTTTACATCCACCTGCTCATGAACACGACGTTATAAAGTTAAAGCTTTGATCTGGACTTGGACTGACTCCTGTCTGTGACTCTGAATGTGATCCTTTATAAAAACACCTGCAGCTGTGAGGTTTTAAGCTCCGCCTCCACTGCAGCGTCACTCGTCCAGGTGTTGGAGGGGCGGGGCTCTTTAATCCATCATGCAGTTCTTTAACAGTAGGTCACTCAGGTAAACGGGACTCAGTTTGGATGTGACTGACGACTCGGCCTGATGTTTCTGTTAATATCTGTCATGATGTTCCTCTTTATATCTTTATTTTTGTACGGAGGTGAATGATGGAAGGAAGGTCGCTTCTTTTCTTCTTCAGCTGTGATGTCACGCTGATCAATGACCTCCAGACGTAAACAGCCTTTCAATGACAAATCTTTATTACTGGACATAAAGCACCAGGAGCAGGACCATCGCTGCACATCTCTGTACATATCACCGCTGTGGGCGGCTGAGCCCTGCAGCTCTCGGCCTGTTTTGATTTTGAAAGTATTTATTGATTGTGTCACACTGTGTTTTCTGGTACATTTTTGTAAAGAAGCTGCACAGACTGAAAGCATATGTTGTTGTTCTGACGCGAGCTGGCTGCAGCTCTGCCTCTGTAACAATGATCAGCTCCAGACATGAAATAAAGTTTTTATATGGTGCTTCATCATGGAGATGTTTTTATGTCTGTTTATTACTGCGTGTTATTTAGCTTCTACCATGACATGTTTAAAATACTTGAAAAAAGACTAAAGTATGAAACAGTTGGCCAATAGTTTTTCTCATATCTCAACATTTTGTTTGCATTATTATGAAACTGAAGAAAATTTGAATGAAACAATTGAACATTTGAAAAGAAGAGAAATTCAGAATGGGAAGAGGAAGAAAGAAACTCCTGTCACAAATCTTCAAATTTAAGGTTTGATCAGTTGTCAGTAAATACAAACACCAGGAAGACTAAAACATATGAGTCCTCATGAACATGTGGGGTGTTCTCGGTGATTCGGCATATATTACACCTATTGGAGATACATTTAAAAAAAAAAACACACACACAAGTTAATATTGGATCGTGAAAATTGGATTTATGTCCTGAACATGGAAGCAAGAGACTGTGAACACAAAACCTTACTTTTTATCTTGTGAGTAGCTGAATATTAGTCAGTTATTATTTCATATCTTCAGCTCATTTAAGTCTAATTAATACTGTTTGGTTCAACACGTGTCTTTGTCTACAGTATGGAAACCACTGAGCCGAACTCCATAGATGAATCTGTCAGTTTTAAGATTGCTCGTTCATACTAACTACAAACACTTACAGAACGGGACCCTTTATTTTTCTATGGTCTTCATGTGAATTCGGCAGATATTATATTGAAAAAAAAAAATATAATCTACATTCGTTAAAAAAAACGTAATCCTTGCCATAGCCTGTGGCTAACGTTACCGCCCATCAGCACGGAGAGGCGAACAGGGTCCGGTCCAAACATCGAGATTTTCCCTGTCGGCATCGGAGCTTCATTTATTAACTGAATGTAAAAATGAATATGATTATCTGGTGATTTCAAATATGTAATATAGGTTGTCATAAAGTCGATTAAAGTGAGTCTGCCCCAAGACGAGCCGTTGTAGACCATCAGGCCGAACTTCAGTGAAAAATGTCCCATTTATAGACTTCGTCGTTTGTTGTTCACTATTAACACTTGACAGAAAATCGCATTTCAACCTGTCGGATAAATCAGATTATTCTTTCACATTCGGAGTCTGACTGATCTCATACACACTCTTTATTTAAGCATTAGCTTCATTTAAGTATTAGCTTACGCTGTTTGCTAGCTACTGTCCACGGCTTTTGAAACAAGAGTTGGGACGAAACGTTGAGGTTTCCTTAAAGGGTAATGATACCTGGTGTATCTCATGTATGCCGAATTGAAGAACTGTTCGTAATTATTCACAAAATGTAAACACGTAACGAATTTCTGACGGCTTTCACTCAATTAGAAGATTTACTTGACGGGAAAACGTTAAATATAAAGCGAGCGGTTAACACTGGCTCAACATTAGTTCCGCTCGTATGTTTCGAGTCGGACATAATAACATTGAGCACATGTAGTTGTCCGGGCCGGAACCGTCTCACAGTTTTCATGATGGATCATCACGATAGTTGTTAACAACACAACTTAATGTTTTATAGGAGCAGGACCGGCTGTCCTCCCCTAAATGGACCCGGCACACAGAGCTCTGCTGCGGGCACACCGGCTGGAGCTGTCCGGGCAGCTGCTGGTCAGCGACACTATCGTTCCGCTCCTGTACCAGGACGACATTTTAACGGAGGCTCAGGTGGAACACATCGAGTCTCAGCCGACAAACAGACAGAAGACCCTGAAGCTGCTGGACCTCCTGCCGAGCCGCGGGCCCCGGGCCTTCCACTCCTTCCTGCGGGCTCTGGACGACTTCAGCTGGGTCCGAGACAAGCTGCTGCTGGAGCTCCAGACACGACCTGGACCCGGACCCGGACCCGGACCTGGACCTGAGCCTGGACCTGGACCTGGACCTGCACCTGCACCTGCACCTGGACTCAGCTCCACAGGTGAGCACAGACACACAGACAGCACCTGATTCTGGACCACAGCAGTGTGTTGGACTGGATCCACACAGAGACTCCGCAGTCTGTTTAAAACTGTTCAAAGATTTCTGAGTGAAACTTTGAATTCATGTGTGTAAACATGAAAATGTGAGATTTTTAATAAAATGTATCAGATCTGAAGACAAACTGAGACTTGAAGACAAAGTCACAACTCTGAGGTCACATGTTGAAATGTCGCATGTTGAGATACAACTCAAAATCACAATCTGACAGTAAAGTCCAGGTTTTGTGACAAAGGTTCAGATTAAGTGACGATACCGAGGCTAAAGTCTGAGAAGGTAAGTATTAGTAAGTCAGGCTCAGTCAGGCTCAGTCAGGCTCAGTCAGGCTCAGTCAGGATCAGTCAGGCTCAGTCAGGATCAGGCTCAGTCAGGCTCAGTCAGGCTCAGTCAGGCTCAGGCTCAGTCTCAGTCAGGCTCAGTCAGGATCAGTCAGGCTCAGGCTCAGTCAGGATCAGGATCAGTCAGGATCAGTCAGGCTCAGGCTCAGTCAGGATCAGTCAGGCTCAGGCTCAGTCAGGCTCAGGATCAGTCAGGATCAGGATCAGTCAGGATCAGTCAGGCTCAGTCAGGCTCAGGCTCAGTCAGGATCAGTCAGGCTCAGTCAGGCTCAGGCTCAGTCAGGATCAGGATCAGTCAGGATCAGTCAGGCTCAGTCAGGCTCAGGATCAGTCAGGCTCAGGCTCAGTCAGGCTCAGGATCAGTCAGGCTCAGTCAGGATCAGTCAGGCTCAGGATCAGTCAGGATCAGTCAGGCTCAGTCAGGCTCAGGCTCAGTCAGGCTCAGTCAGGCTCAGGCTCAGTCAGGCTCAGTCAGGATCAGTCAGGCTCAGGATCAGTCAGGATCAGTCAGGATCAGTCAGGCTCAGGCTCAGTCAGGCTCAGTCAGGCTCAGTCAGGCTCAGGCTCAGTCAGGATCAGTCAGGCTCAGGATCAGTCAGGCTCAGTCAGGATCAGTCAGGCTCAGGCTCAGTCAGGCTCAGGCTCAGTCAGGATCAGTCAGGCTCAGTCAGGATCAGTCAGGATCAGTCAGGCTCAGGATCAGTCAGGATCAGTCAGGTTCAGGCTCAGTCAGGATCAGTCAGGCTCAGGCTCAGTCAGGATCAGTCAGGCTCAGTCAGGATCAGTCAGGATCAGTCAGGCTCAGGATCAGTCAGGCTCAGTCAGGCTCGTTATCCTCACAAAGGCCTCCAGATCTCAGGAAATGTGTGTCATCGTCTAGTTAGTTGAAAAAATCAGTGGGACTCAAACATGACATGTGACAACGTCAGAACATCAAACCTCAAATGAATCAGTTACACAATATTAGACAAGTTTTATTATTGTTGTTGTTGTTGTTGTTGTTGTTATGTTCAGTCAGTGATGTTACAGAATGAAAACGAGGGCGTTGTTGGTGAAACAAACATTTAATTCAGTCACAGAAGACATGAAACTGTAGAACTTTATTTATATTTACACATTAATGCAGAAGAACTATTGACTGCAGATAAACAAACGTCAGACGCCATTCAGGACGAGTGTTGTATTGAATCTATTGATTACCTGAGTGTGTGTGTGTGTGTGTGTGTGTGTGTGTGTGTGTGTGTGTATTAATTGTGTGTCACACACACACACTCTGTGTGTTGACTGAACACAGCTGATCGTGTTATTTCCTCTTTGTGTTTGTTGATGCTGTCGTCCAATGAGAGGAGGCCAAACAGGACAGGCCCCTCTGCTGTGAGCCTGCAGACAGAGAATGAAAGTTATAAACGTTATTTGAATTTATTTAATTTCTGAGATTTTAATCTGAAGTTTGATGGTTCTCAGATTAGAGGTGAGTCACATGAAGCTGCTTCTTCAGATTATCGTCATCATGACTTTTGAAAAAAAGTCATAAATCTGAGATCCGAATCAAAATGAGATTTTAATCTGGAAACAAACTTTGAGATCGATCCAGAGAAAGTTCTGAGAATGAATCTGAAGAAGTTTGGATCATCTGTGAGTCAGATTATAATCTGGACTCTCGCTCTTTCTGCAGACGTCTGCCGTCTTCCTGACTCGGTTCTCCAGAAGGTTCCTTCGGACCAGGAGCTGTCCCGGCTGGCGTCCCGGCTTGGTGCCGAATGGGAGTCGGTCCTGATGGATCTGGGTCTGTCTGCTGAGGCCGTGTTCCGCTGCCGGTCCGATCACTCTCTCAGTATTCAGGCGGCTGTTCTGGCCGGTCTGGTTCAGTGGAGACGACGTGACGGCAGGAAGGCGACGGTCCAGAGACTCGTTCAGAGCCTGAAGGCTGCTGACGTCCACCCGTCCATCCTGGAGGAAGTTCTGATGGGACCGACCCGAGAGGCCTTAATCTGCCACCCTCCTGAGAAACCGCTCTGACTCTGGACGCAGACGAGTACGACCTCAGAGACAGAACCCAGAAACGTGTGA
>NC_044200.1:25351396-25399982 GCF_900880675.1 Sparus aurata | reverse complement strand
ATATAATGTATGGGTTATATATATATATATATATATATACATATATATATATATGAAGCATATATATTGTCATATATGCGGCATATGTGCATATAAGATGCATATAGGATTCATATATGCATCTTATATGCACATATAGGTTCTTTCCGTGTGGGTGGATGTCCGTCTGACATTGATGTAGGTTGATTCCCCCCTTGCGACCTGGATTATTGATTATCTGACTTGCAGACCATATCATGTACGCTTATAACACTGTATCAGATAGGGTGGTCAGCAATACCGGGACTTTCCTCTCTCCCTTCCTCTTCACCCTCACCACCACAGACTTCAACTACTGCACAGTGACCTCTCATCTCTAGAAGTTCTCGGATGACTCGGCAATAGTTAAATGTATCAGTGAGGTATTTGAGGAGGATTACAGGACTGCTGTGGGTAACTTTGTCACATACTGTGAGCGGAACCGTCTACAGCTTGATCTGAAAAAGACCAAGGAACTGGTTGTGGACCTGAGGAGGACCACGGTGCTGCTGACCTCTGTCAGGGGTCAGTGTGGACAGAATCATTTTGTCTTCTTCCTCAATGCTTCATCCTCGTCACCTCAATTTACAGTAAAAACTGTCTCTTACTTTGAGCCTGAGGGTCCAAAAGCTTTGTTAGAATTACTTAAAGAATTGATTTTCTAGAAAACTACACAAACATAACATGAACTCAACATGTAGATTGAAAAAAGTCATATAAATGAAGTTGGTATCAGTGCTCTTACTTTGTGTCTGATGGTCCAGGTTCAGTACTGAAGGTTATAGGTTCAGGTTTGGACCGGTCACTCTTCATAGACGGACAGACGGATCCTGGAGGTTCTGCTCTCTGTCTGCTGGACTGAACTCTGCAAACACCAACATGTTTTTATTCACATCACATGAATCCTTCATCAATAAAGTGATTTAAGAAGCTCTACATACACAAACTGCTGCTGCTGTCCATAAAAAGGAGGTTTAAAAGTTTCTGTTTGTCCTCTTAGATCAGATTACAGATTTATAGCAGACACACAGAGGAACATGAGGAGGGAAAAGTCTCAACTATGGACACAAAAGACTTTTTAGTGGAAATCTGAATACATGAACACACAATCAACTAAACAAACATCATCATCACTAAAACATGAGTCATATGAGTTAGTATTGTAATAAATGTGGGTTTTATCCTTTAGCATGGAAAATACTGCATGTGTCAGAGCGTTTAAATAATCACACCACGGTATAGCAAAATAAACAATATTTATTCAGTCATAACAAGTTAAATATATAAAAGCTAATTCATAGAGGTAAGGAAGGCTACAACCGACTGGAGGCACCATTCATCACAGGAAAGTCAATACACGCTTCACTTAAGTGAAGAACCACTACACACAGGGCTAGATTCTAGACACACCATTTCGAACCACGGCCCGCAAACACCCTCAACGCTATCAACCACAGCAACCTGAGAAATCACAGCAATCCACTCACACCGTTTAAAGCGAAACCATATGAATGTCCCGCTTATGACTTACAGTAACTCTCCCACCTGTAACCTCTTCCTCCGCACTACACAACTACACAATAGGCCTATACACACACACACACACACACACACATATATATATATATATACAGAAATACATTTAACATCAATATTAAAGTCAAACTTAACTCGCCCACTCGGTGAGACCCTCCCCCGGGGTCTGAGCTTGTGATGCTGTCCAACTCCCCGGGGAGCGGCTTTGCTGGACAGCACAGACAGAGTTCGGCTGGGCGTCGGTGTCACGCACCGAGCAGGAGGAACACACGGAGCAGTGGCAGCAACTGCACTCTTCTACAGTCCCGGCCCTGACTTTCTAACACAGGAACAACTAACCCCCTGCTCTACCTGTCTTCGTCGCTGGCAGTCCTAAATAACTGCGAACGACACCCTCCCTCCCAAAAGAGTGCCGAGCCGCAGCAGTAAGATGCTCTCCTCATGCCCCGTCTGCTCAGTCTTTTGTCACCTTCCAGTCCTCCTCCCGCCCACAATCACACACCCACCTGTACTCAATTCCATTGATAAGCTTGTAATGCTCATTACATCACTGATTGTGTCCCACAGCACATTCACATCACACTATCAGTGCTCTTACTTTGTGTCTGATGGTCCAGGTTCAGTACTGAAGTCTGGAGGTTGACGATTGGACCAGTCACTCTTCATAGACGGACAGATGGATCCTGGAGGTTCTGCTCTCTGTCTGCTGGACTGAACTCTGCAAACACCAACATGTTTTTATTCACATCACATGTATGTGCCACGGTGCATGCAGCCTGTTGCGATCGCTCCTGCTCGTCTTTATACCTTTCCTATCTTTTATTTTATTTTCAATATATTGTTGTGACTATTTTTGCTTGGCAACTTACTTAATCTGTGCCCTCTCCAAACATGCTGGTAGAGAGAGTTTTGGTCTTTTTTTTCGCTGTGAAAATACTTCTTTCATTCAGCGGAGCCATTGTTGCACAAAAACTACATGGCTGCATTGTTAACGTGCCTCCGTGTTTGCAGTCCACTTCAGTTTATTGTCCAGCACCAAACCCAGGTCTTTGTAAGAATCCACAATGTGAACATCTGTCCCATCGATGCAGACTGGAGAGGGCGGGGTTTGTTCCACCAGAAGTGAAGCACCATCTCTTTCATCTTTGCCACATTCAGCTGCAGGTGATTCTCCCAACACCACTTTACAAAATTGTCAACCAGGTCCCTGAACTCGTCCTCCCTCCTGCCCTCTACACGCCCCACAATGGCCGAGTCATCAGAGCATTTCTGCAGATGACACGACTCAGTGCGGCACCTAAAGTCTGCAGTGTAGGTGGTGAAGAGGAGACAGCACAGTTCCCTGAGAGGCGCCGATGTTGCTGATCAGACGGTCAGACACACAGTTCTGTAATCACACAAACTGCGGTCTGCCCATCAGATAGTCATCGACCCGTTGAGTGGAGAATCCACCTGCATGCTCTCAAGTTTGGCCTTCAGCATCCTGGGCTGCATGGTGCTGAAGGTGCTGGAGAAGTCGAAGAACATGACACAGATTGTGGTGTTGGGTCTATCAAGGGAGGAGTAGGCTTCTTGCAGCAGCTAGCACCCCAACATGGGTGTGCTAGCTTCTCCTTGACCTTCATGATATGGGAGGTTAGTGAAATCAGTCTGCTGTTATCCAGTGCCACGGGATGTCCTTTGTTGGTCACTGGAATGAGGCAGGATGTTTTCTAAATCTGGGGGTCTGCATTGATACTAAACTGGAGTGGGTAAAGAACTCTAACACCCTCTACAGGAAGGGACAGAATCATCTCTATTTTCTGAGACAGCCGAAGTCCCTCAACATCTGCCGGACTATGCTCAGGATGTTTTATGAGTCTGGGGTGGCCATGGCTTTCCTCTATGCTGTTGTGTGCTGAGGCAGCAGGCTGAGGTTAACGGACACCAAAAGACTGAACAGACTGATCCGCGAGGCCAGTGCCTTTGTGGAGGTGGAGCTGGACTCTCTGATGGGGGAGTCAGAGAGGAGGATGCTGTCTAAGAAGGACAATGGCTCCAATCCAGTCCATGATGTGGTGGTCAGCCACAGGAGTACAGTCAGTGATAGACTGATCCCACCAAGATGAACCACATTCCTGCCTGTGGCCATCAAACTGTTCAACTCCTCGCTCTGAGTGTCGGACACTCTGAGTCAGTAGGATGATGAACTATGGACACTTTGTTTCTCTCTTTTGTATTTAATGTGCAATAATTACAACAAATAATGTGTAATCACCCATATTTCAACTGTAGCATTATTCATTACACTGTATATGTTAACATATTTCTAGTAGAATGTAAATTTCTTATATATTTACTCTATTTTGATTACATATAATTTTTATTTTTCTGCATATTTTCTAAGACTATTGAATCGAAGCAGCTGTAACGCAAGCCTCGGGGATCAATAAAGTATTGAGTGTCTGATGAATCCTTAAGAGGCTCTACATATGAAAACTACTGCTGCTATCCATAAAAAGTCATATAAATGAGTTAGTATCAGTGCTCTTACTTTGTGTCTGATGGTCCAGGTTCACTACTGAAGAGTGGAGGTTCAGGTTTGGACCAGTCACTCTTCACAGACAGACAGATGGATCCTGGAGGTTCTGCTCGGTCCAACTCTTCCTCCACACAAACACTCATCTTCAGGTCTGAGAGGTGAAACATGAACTGTGAGCTCAGAACACAAGAATCAGGAAACAGGTTTGTTCAAGAGTGACGCAGGAAGTAAAACACACAAACACACACACACACTCACTCACTCACACACACACACACACACACACACACACACACACACACACACACACACACACCCCTCTGGGCTCCTGCTCTTTAGTTCCAGTAGTTTGAATGTGTATTATTCAGCCTATCAGGACTTTGTGTCCACAGAAGAATCAAAGTGTTGACTTTATTCTAACATGTGTTTCCTCTACAGTCCACAGAGACTAAACTGACTCACACTCTCACAGTAACATCACAAACACCTTGTTTTAACACTCACCTGCCTCACACTTTAGTCTTCCTTCTTTCTTCTGCTGCACCTTCGTAAAACAGAGACTGAACAGACTGAACACTTTCACTCTTATCCGCCCTCTCAGGTAACACTGAGCTGCTCCTCCCCTCTGAGTTTACGTGTGTGTGCGCGCTGGGATACACATGTATACACACAGTTTACAGCCATGTACAGACATGTTTATCATTAAAATAATTGAATGGTTTAAATGTCTGTGGTGATCAGAGAGCTGTGATTTCGTACTACAAGTGAATGCATCAGTTGCATCACAAGCTGCTGTCTGCAGTTCATTCAGGAGCAGGTTTGTGGAGTAATGGAGTACATGTAACAGATTACATAATTAGGATACAGAAAAAGGAGACTGTGTTACGTTAAAGTTAAAAAAGATGTAATCAGATTACAGAGAAAGCTGATAAAACAGGGGATTACTAACAGGATTACAGTTTGAAAATGAGACACGACACTTATCTGTAATCTGTAATCGGCTGTAGGTCAGTAGGTAGAGCGGGTGGTCTAGTAAGCAGAAGGTCAGTGGAATCGAATCCTAGCTCCCCAACAGCATGTCGAAGTGTCCTTGAGCAAGAAACTGAACCCAAAATTGCTCCTGATTAGCAGTAGGCGCCTTGTTTGGCCGCCTCAGTGTGTGAATGTGTTAAGTGTTTTGAGCGGTCAGTAGACTGGAAAAGCGCTATGAGAATGCAAGACCGTTTGTAATCTGTATGAAGAAGCAGCTGCAGGAGGAAGAAGAGTCAGAAATATAAAACATCAAAGCGTTAATTAGCTTCATTAATTAAGATCCTCCAGGAACCTCCTGTGTGTGACACATTAAAGTGTGTTCACATCGTAGATTTGTAGAAGAACTACACACCAGATGCAAAGATGGCGTCCGTTCAGACCAATGAGAATCTCTCTCCAGGAAAATGTTTCCTGGCTTCTGTGTTTACTTCCTGGTTCTGCAGCTCACTGAAAATTAATATTCACAGTTTTTAAATTGCTTTTTGCACATCTCACTGAGCTACACTGACAGACAACACATTTACTAATGTGACACACAACAATCAATAAGTGGATCACTGATCAATGAGCTGATCAGTGATCAATGAGCTGATCAGTGAGCAGCTACCAGAGTTCACAGTGTGTGACAGCGACTACAAGAAGGAAAAGCAGGACATTAAACTGGAGCACAGACGAGTCAATGAACGCTTTCAAATCAATTACTGAACCAAAACTGGAGAATATTCTTAAAGCATTCAAATTGTTAGATGATAAAAAAAAAACTGGCCAATAAAACAAATCAGTATACAAACAAAAACTTTCAGACAGTCATGGATTAATAAGGGATTACAAAATGTCTGCAGACAGAAAAATACACTTTATAGAGAATTTATAAAACATAGAACCAAAGAGGCAGAAAATGAATATAAACAATATAAAGTTCAGTAATATTGTGAGAATTAGTAGGAAGGAATATTATAGCAATCTATTAACAATAAAAACAATATTAAAGGAACATATTAAACAGTGTTATTGGAAATGGTTCTAGACAAGTTAATGATCATCAGCACTTTATTGATAATGATATGATCATTAACAATATGGATGATGTAGTTAATGGCTTCCATCATGACTTTGTAAGTGTTTGGACCCAAACTGTCAGGAAGAATCTCTGATTCTGTGACATCTGAAGAGAAGAACGGAGATCTGATGTAAAATAATCCTGACTGGATGTTTCTGACAGCAGTGGAAGAGACACATTATACAGATTGTTCATGAATGTACAAACTAAACTTCCACTGACTGTAATGACGCTGACATGAGAAGAGTTCATAAAATCATTGAGGGAATTGTTAAACCACTAACATACATCTGTAACATATCACCTGGTAGATCCTGAGTTAGACCCTGTCCAGGAGGCACTGGACCAGCTCTCTGTTATAAAGGGTCAGATCCCTAAACCAACAAGAGGTTATTTTAAAACTTCCTCTGGATCAGAACCTGACATGAACAGACCTTGAGTCAGATACGACCACCAGCCACCCTTGGTAAACCCTAAGAGACTGTTTTAATTTGGTAGGCTAGAGTAACCTTTAAGAATCTTTAAGATATTTTGCACACAAAACACCTAACTTTTTACTTCCATCAAAGAGACATAAGATCAATGTCTACAACTTTAACTTTAACTATATTATGTTGGTTTTATTGCATAGAATTTAGCAAGAGCAAAGCATACAGCGTGATACTTATTTCAATTACTATCAATCTTTTTCAAAAATCCTTATTGATAAAATCACACACTGTAAATAACAAATTAACCTAAAAGAGCTGAGGCCTGGATAAAATACTTAAATTTAGGTGAGACAGAGAGGGTCAGGTCTTTCCATGGCTTGCCTTTCCCTTCCTGCTGAAAGTCCAAGTCCTTGAGGCAAATCACAACCCCGCCCGAGGTCTCTCAATTTCCCCAAAGTCCAAACTTCAGGCCAGCAGAGTGAACAAAAGTACTCCAATGTCCAAACTGTAATCCACAGCATGTTGGCAAAAATGGTTAATCCACTGTGCTCTTAATTCCTTGGTCTGTTTCTACTGAAGATTTCTTGAAGTCATTTCTGCGATGTTTAGGCTGCTCACATTCTCCGTCTCAGGTAGTTGTAAGGTGTGATACTTCCTCTCATCAACCAAACAGTGTTGCAACACTTCCTCTTGGCCTCAGCTCATCCTAGCTTCTCACTGATTTAACATTTCCTTCATAAGGTTTCTAAACTTCAATACATCCATTTCAATCACTGCTAAACATTACACATACTTTGACTGTAATTACGGCAAAGTTATTACTTATATTATTATTGTAATCATGACAGAATCATCACATGTTTAATACAATGCAGTAGGCACTCCAAACTGGTCAGTTCCCAGTAAAGTGAAGCTAACAGAAGTCACAGCGCTGCACAGAACTGGAGACAAACACCACTTCACAGATTACAGCCTGTTTCTCTGCTGCCGCAACTTTACTGAATCTAATAAAAACTCTTTGTTGACAGACGGAACAAATTCATCAATAAACACGATTTACTGACTGACAGTCGATACGGATTCAGATCCAACAGATCAGCATCTTCAGCAGTCACTGAACTGACTGAAGAAACCACAAGCTGCTGAGACCAAAAGAAATATACAGCTGGGTATTTATTGATCTGAAGAAAGCATTCGATACGATCGATCACGACAGATGGATTAATAAAGGTGAGCGGTGTGGTATCAGAGGGCTGGTTCTGACCCGGCTGAGAAGCTCTCTAGATAACAGGCAGCAGTCTGAAGATGGTGAGGACATGTGGTCCTGTTTGGACAGTGCTTGTGGAGTCCACCAGGGGTCAGTGTTGGGGCCACTTCTCTTCACACTGACATTAATGACACATGTCAAACAGCAACATTAGGAAAGTTTGTGTTATTTGCAGACGACACAAATATGTTTTTGGATTTGCAGCAGATTCTGAAGTTGATCACATCTGAAATGAGCAAATTAAAAAGGTGCTTTGACAGAAATCAATTATCATTTCATTTAAGCACAACAAAGATCAAGTTGTTTGGAAACTGTGAATCAAATAATCAAGTAGAGGTGAAGATGGATGATGTGAATATTGAAAGAGTGTATGTAAATACATTTCTGGGTGTGATAATTGATCACAACATCTGCTGGAAACCTCAATAAAAGCTGTTGAATGTAAAGTGTCAGGAAGCATCTCAGTCCTGTGAAACAAAGCTGGTACTGGATCACAAACCACTGCACATTCTCTCCTGTTAGCTGGTCTGACCATGTTTAAATGACTGTGTGGAGGTCTGAGAGGAAACACCTGCACAAGATCACTGCAGCACTGTTCACACTTCAATAAAGAGCCAGAAGAACAGTTCAGAAAGTCAAATACTATCATCACAACAACTTACGGTTTCTAAATTCACCTGTGATGAAGTTCATCCACCTGGTTGAATATCAAACTGCACAAATAACGTATGAAGCAAGAAACAAACTACGACCAGATAATATTCACATATAAAACTATGGGATGGTATTATGTAGGGGCGATGTTCTGTTTCATTTTAAAGCCTTTATGGGTCCATACTGATGACGGGCCGGTGTTCTGGTGCATCAATAACTTCCAGTTCGGTTGTCAGAACCAGAACAAACCTGCAGAGTCACTGTGTGTTCAGGATATCAGAGAATCAGAGAAAGAAAGAAAACAGAGCAGTTCAGACTGCAGCACTGACAGTCATCTCCACTTGTTGTGATTGGTCCGTCAGTTACTGCTGGATGAAGCTCTCCTCTCTACTCCACCTCCCAGTAACACGGCCCAGTCAGAGCCTCTCCACCCACCAGCTGATGGTGCTGCTTCAACCTCTCTGGATCATCAGGACACAGCTGATCCTCTCAACACCTCCACCTTTCATCATTTCCAGCTGATGAGAGAATGAGAGAGAGCAGAAGCGATACATGAGTGTTTACAGAGACTCCCTCCATCAACTGTCAGTCAGTGATATAAAGACCAGCAGGACTTCAGTCCTGTTCAGACCACAAGTGGAGCGGCTGTGTAGCGTAGCCAGCTTCCTTTCAGCTTCATGTTAACGTGTTGGAGTGAAGCTCACAGGTTTACTCTGCAGGTTTCACTCAAGTACACAATGAAATAAACTGCAGAGAGTCCCTGAACGCATCATCACTGCAGAAACACTTTAATGATGATTGACAGCTGTTAAAAACCAGAGTCTCAGTCACACCTGAATATTTCATCTGATTTGAAACATTACAAATATGTAAATATGGAGTCTGTTGTAAAACATGTGGAGCAAACAAAAGACAGATGGACAGATGAATATATGATGTTAAAGCTCCTACATGTTCATACACAGACTGACAGTCAAACATCAGCTGTGGTTACTGGACTTCAGCACAGCTTCTGCTCTGTACAAACACCACATGGTTACTAAATGTAATGATGCTTCTCTGAAATCAAAGCAGTGATTTGCAGGCTTCAGTCAGACTGATCTGTACGGTGGCCCTGAAGGTCAAAACACATTAACATCTCAGATTACAGAAAAGATGGGACAGTGTTCTTGTTTGTAATTGGACAGAACCTGAGTGATATTTTGTGAAATGTTGTTGTGTTTGACCTTCAGGGCCACCGTAGACCTGAGAGCTGTGACACAGATCAGCTGATCAGTTCCTTAGTGTTTTAGAGAGATCACATGTGATGAATGAGGACGACTGTCTCTACACATCCTGTGATGCTGTCAGCTGTAATCCAGCTTTACTTCCTGTAGACATGAACACAACAACAACAGTCGTCTTCACATCAACTCAACACCAGATCACAACAAGCTTCTGGCTCGTCTGATTGGCTGACTGTTCTCTCTCTGTCTTTCTGTCCAATCATGAAGCCTGTCACCGTTCTCCTCTCACAGCTTCACTGAGGAAAACAGGAAATACTGGATCTTCACTTTGATACTGACTGTGTTCAATAAAATACTGCTGAAGCCAGCGTGGACTGACTCTAACCCTCTACTCACCAGAGAGCCTCCAGTCTACAGTGTGGACTGTCCTTCAGCTCAGACAGCAGCTTCACTCCTGAATCCTGCAGGTTGTTGAGTCTCAGGTCCAGCTCTCTCAGATGGGAGGGGTTGGACTTCAGAGCTGAGGCCAGAGAATCACAGCTTATCTTTGACAAACTGCAGCTCTTCAATCTGAATAAATGAATAAATGTTGAAGATAAAAATCAATTTAAAATCCAGTCAGATGTGTTCAGGTTTAAATGGGAACCTTAACATCACTGTGTCCTAATTAAGGGTGCTCGGATTGCCCTGACACCTCTGTGCTGCCTTCAAATTAAGTTAATAAATAATATAGATAGGTTAATGATTATAAAAGCTTGAAAACGTGTGCTTCATAAGTTAAAAGGTTAAAAACAGTTGATTTATCTTTATTACTTCATGTTCTGTGCTGCCACCTACTGGTCACAGGTTGATGCAGGCATGCACACTCTGCAACACATGCTTCAGTTAAGCTCAGGCAGGCAGGAAGAGCACTGCTTGGTGCATGGACCTTTGGTGGCTTCTGCCTTGGAAATCATGTGTCTGTGAGTAGTATGTGTAGATTACCGCTATGTTCTCATATTCATAAGGTTTTAAAATGTTGTAGATTTCTTTTATCAGGTTAGCTAAACATGTGCTCTGCTAATTAGCATCAGATAGCTCTGTTCTGCAATTGAAGTTAGTCAAGCTGATTTTTAGGGTTAGGTGAAGTACTGTGCTTGCTTTGTCATAGATAAGCTTGTTATGTCTACATGTACATGGAAAGTTGTGTACTGATGTATGTTTTATCTTTGTCATGTTTCAGTTTCACAATAAAAAGCAAATGTGGAAACAAGTCTTCAGTAAAACCAAGAAAAGTCAAGCCTGTGTTTATTGGAGAACATTTGGATGTTAACTGGCTGTCTAGCTTTGCATTAGTGAATGCACTGCAAGGGCAGTACAACCTCCCCACACCTCAGGTGAAAGGGAATCTCCCCTCCTCTCACATCCTGACATCTTCTCTACCATACATTGATATTTGAATCCAGAACTGTTTAATTCCCGGCAGTTAGAATAGTTTATAATTAAAGTGAGCCTGTAAAGAAAGACTAGTGAGTAGATGAGTCTCCGTGTTCACTGTGAGGACGTTTAATGTCCCCGACAACCTCTGTAGTCTCATTCAGACACTCGTTAGCAACCGCTAACTGTTTTTAACACATTAAGAGCTTCATAGTTTAACTGTGGGACATTTAATGATGGAGTTTATGTTGCAGAACAAAACGTGTAAATATGTTCAGCCTATGGTAATCACAGGCCTTATTTCACACATTTAACTGAAAACACATTCAACAAACTCACAGACTTTGAGATGAGGGAACAGGATGTGCTAACATGCTAACATGCTAACAGATTTCTGGTTTTAGGACGACAGACTACACCTCTCTATAGGGAGGGGAAATCCCACCCCTTCAGGTAGACCTCATGGGACCTGATTTTAGTCAAGAAAGTGTCTGTTTGAGGTAAATAAAGTAAAATCTCATGTAGTTTTGTGTTAAACTGCTCAGTGAACTACTTTGTCTCACACAACATACGTCACCAACACCAAGATGGCTGCCACCTTAACACAGAAGAAGGTGTGGTCATACTGACAGCTGCAGTTATGTGAAAGGAGAGTTGGTCAGTTCTGTGAGCTGCTGATATTCAGGACGACTCTACAAGATTTCAGTCAGGGTTAAACCAGACGTCACTTAATGACTGTCGGCTGTGTCGTCTTTATATTCACATATTTTCACAGTCTTCTGTTTTATTAGTTATATGACAAACTGAGACTTTCTGGAGAAAATGTTTATTTTAAACCGACAAACATCATATGTGAGATTCATGACACAATTCAAAAGAGAGCAGAAAATAATTTGTCTCTTTTTTTCTGAAATTAGGCCCCAGGTGGCCGACCAGAGGGGGCGTGGCTTCACCTTTCTATTGTGGATCATCATCATGGTGACATCATCCCGTCAACACAACATTCACCCACCTGTTCACACCAACACACATTAATAAATATAATTAAAGTGTGTGTGTGTGTGTGTGTGTGTGTGTGTGTGTGTGTGTGTGAACTGAAGGGAATGTAAAAATTCTGTTCTAGATTTGAATTTAATAAACACAGAGAAAAAACACATGAACTGACCTCAGAGTCTCCAGTCTACAATTTAGACTCTCCAGTCCAGAACACAGCAGCTTCACTCCTGAATCCTGCAGCTTGTTGTCAGTCAGGTCCAGATGTCTTAGATGGGAGGGGTTGGACTTCAGAGCTGAGGCCAGAGAAGCACAGCTGATCTTTGACAGATGGCACCACCACAATCTGAATAAAGTATAAATGATGAAGATAAAAATCAATGTATAATCCAGTCAGATGTGTTCGGCTTTAAATGTGCAGATCAACATCATCCATCCATCCCTCCATCCATTCATTGTCTGTAACCACCTTATTCCTATTATGGGGTCACAGGGGTGTGCTGGAGAAAATACCAGCTGTCTCTGGGCAAGGGCAGGGTACACCCAGGACAAGTCGCCAGCTCATCGCAGGCTTGCACCTTGCAGACAAGGTGCCAACTGCATATCAATTTGGGGTTCAGTATCTCGCTCAAGGACACTTCAACATGCAGCTCAGCTCAGCTGGGAGCTGGGATTTCAATCAGCGACCTTCCAATTACTAGCCGACCTGCTCTACCCACTGAGCTACAGCCGCCCCAGCTCAACATCACTGTGTACTAATTAGGGGGGGCTCCGATTGTTACCAGATGATATTGGTTCTGAATAGTTTGATGGATGGTCTCTAAAAGGGCCAATCAGAATGGATGTATGGCAGAAAACCGTGTGTATTACCATTTCCACGCAAGCTTCGGCATTTATCAATTTGGACGTGAGCGAAAGCTATGATCAGATCTCAAGTCAGGTCTGGCTCGTGTACACAAATCTGAGTCTTGATTTGCGGTGCAGCACAGCAAAATCTGGCTGAGTCTGAAAATAATTATTAAACAAACCTCAGCTGTCAATAAGGATAAGCAGTCACATATTTAGATCAAAAGATCAAACAGATCAAAACGGATTCTTAAAACGAATAAAACAAAATAAAAAAAATTCAATTTTAAAAAAAGCCCACGTTTTCACTGATACCAATTTTTTGTAAAATAACGTATGATGGGCTAAAAAGCCTAACATGATAACTAATAAACGGAATATCTAATAACCCCACTGGCAAACCCTGCTACAGAGCAGGAACGCAGATTCATTAGTGCGCACACACGCACACGGGTCACAGTGGAGTGCTGCCTCGGGTTGCTGAAGGGTAGGTGGCTCCGTCTTGGACCAGCAGGGGGAACGCTGCTGTATACCCCAAGTGTGCGATATTATTTTGGCCTGTTCAGTTTTGCACAACATTGCATTAGTGAATGGAGTGCCTTTGATGTGCCGGCGCTGCCAGGATGCTGATCTCCATCACGGAAGAGTGTATCTTCTTGCCTGTGTTTCTTCTCTCCATGTTTGACCTCAGTGGGCGAGGCCTCCAAACCAGGAATATTTAAGGACGTAACATGTTAATGACGATCTAATTCAGCCGCCGCATTTTTCAAGACCCCATCATTCGTACGCTGGGATTGGTCAGATATGAACGTTTCATAAATCACACGTTCTGCGCTCAGATCTGCACCTGTTTTCACGCTAGATTGATAAATGAGGGCCCAGATGTGAGATTCATGACACAATTCAAACATGTGTGTGTGTGTGTGTGTGTCTGTGTGTGTGTGTGTGTGTGTGTGTGTGTGTCTGTGAATGTGTGTGTTGTGATCCGAGCTGAGACAAACCCAGAAAACAAGTGAACTCAAGGAAAGTTCAAACTTCTATTATACATTTAAATTTAATTAACACAGGGAAAAAACACATGAACTGACCTCAGAGTCTCCAGTCGACAGTTTGGACTCTCCAGTCCAGAACACAGCAGCTTCACTCCTGAATCCTGCAGCATGTTCCACCTCAGGTCCAGATGTCTAAGATAGGAGGGGTTGGACTTAAGAGCTGAGGCCAGAGAATCACAGCTGATCTCTGACAAACTGCAGTACCTCAATCTGAATAAGAGAAAATGATGAAGATAAAAATACATTTATTATCTAATCAGATGTGTTAAGGTCTTAAAGTGCAGCTCAAAATCAGTGTGTCCTAATTAAGGATTCTCCGATTGTAATCAGACGATATTGGTTCTGAATAGTTTGATGGGTAGTCTCTAAAAGGGCCAATCAGAAGAGCTGATCAGTTAAACACAGGAGACAGTTTCTCTTTAATACATGCAGAATGGAGAGAAGAGCCACAGTGTTCTCTGCAGTCTTCCACATTGTCTTGACTTCTACACAGCAGAACGGTGGTTACATACATAGGTAGGAATTGCTAACATGCTAACAGATTTCTGGTTTTAGGATGATAGACTACACCTCTCTATAGGGAGGGGAAGTCCCGCCCCTTCAGGTGGACCTCACAGGACCTGATTTCAGTCAAGAAAATGTCTGTTTTTGGTAAATAAAGTAAAATCTCATGTAGTTTGGTGCTAAACCGCACGGTGAACTACTTCATCCCACTCAACATTTGTCACCAACACCAACATGGCCACTGCCTCAACACAGAAGAAGGTGTGGTCATACTGACAGCTGCAGTTATGTGAAAGGAGAGTTGGTCAGTTCTGTGGGCTGCTGATATTCAGGACGACTCGACAAGGTTTCAGTCAGCGTTGAACCAGACGTCACTGAACGACTCCTAGCTGTGTCATCTTTACTGAGACTGACAGACTGAGAATTTCTTGAGAAAATGTTTCTTTTAAACTGACAAACATCATTTGTCAGATTCAGGACACAATTCAAACCAGAGCAGGGATGATTTGTCTCATTTTTTCCAAAAAAAAATCCCAGGTGGTAGACCAGAGGGGGCGTGGCTTCAACTCTCTATTGTGGATCATTATCATGGTGACATCTTCCAGACAACACAACATTCACCCACCTGTTCACATCAACACACATTAATAACTAGAATTATGGTGTGTGTTTGTGTCTCTGCTGTGATCTGAGCTCAGAGAAACCCAGAAAGCAAGTGAACCGAAGGAAATTTCAAACTTCTGTTCTAGATTTGTATTAAATAAACACAGAAGACAAACACATGAACTGACCTCAGAGTTTCCAGTTGACAGTTTGGACTCTCTAGTCCAGAACACAGCAGCTTCACTCCTGAATCCTGCAGCTTGTTGAGACTCAGGTCCAGATGTCTCAGATGGAATGGGTTGGACTTCAGAGCTGAGGCCAGAGAAGCACAGCTGATCTTTGACAAACTGCATCCCATCAATCTGAAAAAAAGAATAAATGATGAAGTTAAAAATCAATTTCTGATCCAATCAGATGTGTTCAGGTTTAAATGTGCTGCTCAGCATCACTGTGTCCTAATTCACGGTGATCCAATTGGTAGTGGACGATATTGGTTCTCAATAGTTTGATGGGTGGTCTCTAAAAGGGCCAATCAGAAGAGCCGATCAGATAAACACAGGAGACAGTTTCTCTTTAATACATGCAGCATGGGGAGAAGAGCCACAGTGTTCTCTGCAGTCTTCCACATTGTCTTGACTTGTATACAGCAGAACAGTGGTTACATACTTTATGACAGGTGTTATCATGCCTTCCCCAAGGCAGTGACCCTCTGATGTTTTACTAGGGCTGGGCGATTATGCTAAAAACAATGATCATGATTATTTTGATTGATATTGAAATCACGATTAATAAACAAGATTATTCACTGATTTCAAAAAAAGTATCTATTGAGCCATCAAAACTCAACTTTAAATATAACTTTTAGAAAAACAACCAGATAGATTAGTAACAAGTAAAAAAGTAAATGATAATAATATTTGTATGTTTGCGTGATGGCAACACGTACCGCTTGTCCAAAGTGTTGACCAGTATCTTGAAGCCTGGGTTGCTAACTGTACTGATAGGACACATGTCCTTAGCTAGCATGATTGTCACAGCCTGCGTTATCTCTCGCTGTCGCCGGGAGCCGGTGGGATATGGAGCGGCACTGTAAAGAGTGTCCTCAATGGAGGACTGTGTTGCGGTGGCGGTGGCTGTGGCTGAAGTTGACGCTCTTGCACTTTTTTGGGTCTTTTGCTCCTTCAGTACTTTGTCATAGACCACTTCATGGTTAAATAATTTTGTCGTGTTGCCCTGGGGTGCAGACACGACGGTGTGACAAACTTTGCAAACAATCTCCTTCTGCTCCACATCCGACGATTTGAAGCCAAAATGTCTCCAAATGACCGAAATTGATGTCCTACCTTTCTTTTCAACTAAAGGCTCAGGCTGCTTTTCTGCCATGTTGTCAATCTCTCGTTCCACAATGATCCACATTAACACACTCACTGCTGCAGCTGCAGGCAACACAGGTGCGTTCACTATGCTTTTACAGCGCAGTAATTTGCATACACGACGCGCGGCGGCACGTTAATCGTTTTTCTTCGATTACAGTGTTTTCATGATCGTGAGAAGCCAAAATCGAAATCGCGATCAAAATTCGATTAATCGCCTAGCCCTATGTTTTACTGGACCATAAGTGTCATCCTAGCTGCCTTCTGTTATCATCCTTATATGAACTCCTCACCTGTTCTATCCCTGACACCTCCCCACACCTCAGGTGAAGGAGAATCTCCCCTCCTCTCACATCCTGACATGTTCTCTAACATACCATTGATATTTGAATCAAGAACTGTTTAATTCCCACCAGTTAGAATAGTGTGTAACTAAAGTGGGCCTGTAAAGAAGGACTACTGAGTAGACGAGTCTCCATGTTCACTGTGATGACGTTTAATGTCCCCAACAACCTCTGTAGACTCATTTAGACACTTGTTAGCAACCGCTTACTGTTTTTAACACATGAAGAGCTTGATAATTAAACTGTGGGACATTGAATGAGGGATTGTTGGATGTTGGAGAACAAAATATGTTAATATGTCAAGCCTGCTGTAACCACACACCTTATTTCAGACATTTAACTGAAAACACATTCAACAGATTGACAGACATTGAGACGAGGGAACAGGAAGTGCTAACAAGCCAAAAGATTTCTGGTGTTAGGACTACAGACTACGCCTCTCTATCGGGAGGGGAAGTCCAGCCCCTTCAGGTGGACCTCATAGGACCTGATTTCAGTCAAGAAAGTGTCTGTTTGTGATAGATAAAGTAAAATCTCATTTAGTTTTGTGTTAAACCGCTCAGTGAACTACTTCGCCTCACTCAACATACATCACCAACACCAACATGGCCGCTGCCTCAACACAGAAGAATTTCTGGTCATACTGACAGCTGCAGTTACGTGAAAGGAGAGTTGGTCAGTTCTGTAAGCTGCTGATATTCAGGACGACTCTACAAGGTTTCAGTCAGCTTTAAACCAGACATAATTTGACGACTGTTGGCTGTGTCGTCTTTATAATCGCATATTTCCAAAGTCTTATATTTTATTAGTTTTATGACAAACTAAGACTTTCTTGAGAAACTGTTTCTTTTGAACTGACAAACATCATATGTGAGATTCATGACACAATTCAATCGAGAGCAGAAAATTATTCATCTCATATTTTCTGAAATACAGTCCCAGGTGGTCGACCACAAGGGGCGCGGCTTCACCTCTCTATTGTGGATCATCATCATGGTGACATCCCTACGGTGGCCCTGAAGGGCAAACGACAACCACAAATAGAAAAACACAACAACATTAACAAAAACACAGTCACAAAAACAAAAACACAATCACATTAACAAAAACACAATTACATTAACAAAAACACAATCACATTAACAAAAACACAACATTAACAAAATCACAATTACATTAACAAAAACACATAACAAAAACAAAAACACAATCACATTAACAAAAACACAACCACATTAACAAAAACACAACAACATTAACAAAAACACAATTACAAAAACAAAAACACAACAACATTAACAAAAACACAATCACATTAGCAAAAACACAACAACATTAACAAAAACACAATTACATTAACAAAAACACATAACAAAAACAAAAACACAATCACATTAACAAAAACACAACAACATTAACAAAAACACAATTACAAAAACACAACAACATTAACAGAAACACAATCACAAAAAAAACAAAAACACAATCACATAAACAAAAACACAACAACATTAACTTCTACCGGAAAAGGTAGGTACCTTCTACGGCACGGATCAATGCTGATTGGACGAAAGCACGTCCGTCTTTCTAACAGGTGGGAAGGGCTGCTTTACGCCACACCAGAGGGGTGTACTGCGAAGCCAGTTTAGTGGGTTAACGAGGTATGTTGAGTCTAAAGCCAGGCTTCCCTGTACTACAAAGTTAACCCGGCTTGATCACCATGGTAACTTATGCTTAGCTCATAACCTGGTCCCGACCAGGTTATGTTCAGAGTTTCAGCTTAAAATCGGCTATAAAAGCGCCGCTGTTTCACTGTGTAACTCATTCGGAGATGGCGTCACCATTCATTAAGAATCCGGTGGACCTGGGAGCAAGAATAATTCGGGCAGCACTACAACGTGAGGGGCTTCTTCGAGATCGCGCTGATCCGCTGGCATTTCCTAATGAAATTCTCTATGAGCGATATAGATTTTCAGCCGAGGGAATACGGTACATTTGCTCACTTATTGAGCCGAGTGTCAGGAATGCCACTCGAAGAAGCTGTGCGCTCACTGTCGGGCAAACTGTTTGTGTAGCCCTTCGTTTTTTTTCCACGGGAACCTACTTACATTCAGTTGGTGATGCAGAAAATCTGAGCAAGAACACACACTGACAAAATGATGGGGCAGTTTGGCTACATACCTCTTTGAATGATGTTTTTGTATTTGGCTCTAACTTGCTGCCATGTCCAACTGCTGTTTCCACATCTTAATAAAATGCAATGTGAAATATTAATTAGGCCAACCTAGTATATATTTGTCACAGATAATGAGTAAAGTTAATTATTTCTTTGATGTGGCCATGAATAAACTGATGAACTGATCACTGTTTCACCCGTTGTAGGGCAGTGTACGCCCAAACACAAATCTTACAGGCTTGAGCTATTTTCACTGTCAAAAAGGTCTTTATTGTCATTGTACAGGGACAGTAGCTACATTTGCTTGTTCATCCCGACACAGTAATACAAAAAAAAAAAAAACACTGAACATTTATAGCCTACGCACACTCAGCCACGCTTTCAATAAAACACACACGCGCATTCTATAACTGAGTAAAATATGCCCGGGATCGATCCATTTTCGCACGGAAGTAGAATAATATGACGTCAAATGCCCCCTTTTACATGTACGTGCGCAGAGCACAAAGCAGAGAACCGGACTTGACAAATTAAGTTGATAACCACCGTTGCAGTACCGTTTAACTCTGATTGGGGACTTGGGGCTTTGTTGAGCTGCATCATGAGCACAAAGCCTGGCTATGCTGAGCCCCCTTCGCAGTACAGGCCTCAGGTGTGGCGTAAAGCAGCCCTTCCCACCTGTTAGAAAGACGGACGTGCTTTCGTCGAATCAGCATTGATCCATGTCGTAGAAGGTACCTACCTTTTTCGGTAGAAGTTAATGTTGTGTTTTTGTTAATGTAATTGTGTTTTTGTTAATGTTGTTGTGATTTTGTTTTTGTGATAGTGTTTTTGTTAGTATTGTTGTGATTTTGTTTTTGTGATTGTGTTTTTGTTAATGTAATTGTGTTTTTGTTAATGTTGTTGTGTTTTTGTTTTTGTGGTTGTGTTTTTGTTTTTGTGGTTGTGTTTTTGTTAATGTGATTGTGTTTTTGTTTTTGTGATTGTGTTTTTGTTAATGTTGTTGTGTTTTTGTTTTTGTAATTGTGTTTTTCTTTTTGTGGTTTTGCTCTTGTTAATGTGATTGTTTTTTTGTTTTTGTGGTTGGGTTTTTGTTAAAGTCCGTGTAAACCAAAATCAGCCATTTTCTTCTAAACACATTAAACAGGTCATAAATGTGTTTACTTAAAACATGTAATAGCCATTCGGCCATGTAGAATTTAATTTTGGAGCTATGCTCACAAACAGTTTTTCAACATTTCTGTGTTCAGGATTTAATGGGCGGGTCAGAATTCATGCAAATCATAGCCGCGTTACGTAATGGGGCCATATGATTTGCATAAACCCCGCCCTGCTGCGGAAGTGGTATAAATACGTTCAGCGCGTCGGCTTCAGCGGTTCTCCCACTCACTCTCCAGTCTCGGATAGCATTGCTTACAATAGTTTGCAGTTGGCTAACCAGTCAACCAGTCAGCTAACCAGCCATGTCTCCTCCACATCGCTCTGCATCTTTCCTGGATGCCACAGTGTGCAGGGTGACGGCGCTGTTAGCTTATTTAAGTTTCCTTCGGATGACAACGTATGGAAACGGGGGAGTCCGTTGACGCTGGTCAACTCCGTCCCCGGCTTGCATCCTCTCTTCCGCAGACGAGGAGATGTGGCCGCTGCTGACCGCCGCTGACACTCTCTGTCCCGCTGACGGCGGGTCCCACCGGCATGATGTGGCCGCCGCGCTGCAGCCGGCCCTCCGTCCCGCTGACGGCGGGTCCCACCGACGGCGGGTCCCACCGGCTTGATGTGGCCGCGCCGCAGCCGGCCCTCCGTCCCACTGACGGCGGGTCCCACCGGCATGATGTGGCTGCGCCGCCGCTGACCCTCTCCGTCCCGCTGACGGCGGGTCCCACCGGCGGTATGTGGAGGTAGTATCAGGGTCGCATTATTGGTGAGCCATCCCAGTGTGAACGGATAATCCGGAGGCGCGGAGCGAGGGCGTGTCGGTCTGACAGTCTAACTACAAAGGTCCTTCACTTAACTAAATACAGAGAAATGTCCCACAAAGCAACGTTACATGACCGAGCAAAAGTAACGTAGTAACTATAACTGTCTTTAGCAACTTATATGAGGAAAACAAATACCACAGCTGTATGTGGAGAAGCGTCTGTCCTCCTGTCCGTCCCCTCCCCGTCCTCCCGACTCTTCCTCACATTTCTGCTCACAAAACAGCGTCTGTCACGCTTGTCACAAGAGTGTTTAACTCACGAGTGTTTGACGAAAATAAATCACCACGACCGCCAGCCCTCCTGACCGAGACTTCAGGAAACTGTCCCCCAGAAAACAGCCTCCGTCCCCGCGAGTGACAGAGTCAGACAGCGTCCTGTTTACTGATGGTGATTATGTATAATTATGTAATTTAGCACGAAAAACGTAACTCCGTCACTTTCCAGGATGTTTAGTGGGTCAGGATCTCAATCACTACACGTTATAACAGCATCTATATGATTATAAACTGTCCGCGGGTTTAGATAGACAAGGGGAACACCTGGGGAACACCTGGGGAACACCTGGGGAGACACCGACGTCATTAACATGACGTGTAGCCCCCGCCGCATGGGCGTGGTTCCAGCGCCTCTAACTGACACGCCCCCAGCGTTTCACAGCAGAAAGAAGTGCTTGTTTTTCCATGATTTTGAGACCTAATTTTATATACTTAACAATCTTTTTAATCTTTCAAATTTGGCTCAGTGGTCAATGATACATGTTTCTTTGGTGTGACAAACACATAACACAATTTTTTTGCCGCTTTACACAGACTTTAATGTGATTGTGTTTTTGTTAATGTTGTTGTGTTTTTGTTTTTGTCGTCAGGTTTTTCTTTTTGTGGTTGTCGTTTGCCCTTCAGGGCCACCGTACATCCCCCTGTCAACACAACATTCACCCACCTGAGGCCTGTACTGCGAAGGGGGCTCAACATAGCCAGGCTTTGTGCTCATGCTGCAGCTCAACACAGCCCCAAGTCCCCAAACAGAGTTAAACGGTACTGCGACGGTGGTTATCAACTTACTTTGTCAAGTCCGGTTCTCTGCTTTGTGCTCTGCACGCGTACATGTAAAAGGGGGCATTTGACGTCATATTATTCTACTTCCGTGCGAAAATGGATCGATCCCGGGCCACATATTTTACTCAAGATGAGCAGATTCTTATTATGCAGGACTATGAAGAATTTAAAGAAACCATCACGGCAAAAAGTAACACTGTCGCCGCCAATAGAGTGAGGGAGGGCTGCTGGCAGAAAATTGCTGACGTAAATGCTTAGGTTAACAGTGATTAATATTATGATCAATATTATATTAAGCCCATAGTGTTTTAATTTCTGAAAGCTCAATATTGTGCAACTTTTACATATTAACCCTCATTAATTTAAAATGTAAATAAACTGAAGCAACAACTATCTTTTTTCATTTTTGAATGATGTCTATATTGTTTTCACATTTTACTGATCTCAGTTATAGAATGCGCGTGTGTGTTTTATTGAAAGCGAGGCTGAGTGTGCGTCGGCTATAAATGTTCAGTGTTTTTTTTTCGTATTACTGTGTCGGGATGAACAAGCAAATGTAGCTACTGTCCCTGTACAATGACAATAAAGACCTTTTTGACAGTGAAAATAGCTCCAGCCTGTAAGATTTGTGTTTGGGCGTACACTGCCCTACAACGGGTGAAACATTGATCAGTTCATCAGTTTATTCACGGCCACATCAAAGAAATAATTAACTTTACTCATTATCTGTAAAATAAATACTAGGTTGGCCTAATTAATATTTCATATTGCATTTTATTAAGATGTGGGAGCAGCAGTCGGACATGGCAGCAGTTAGACCCAAATACAAAAACATCATTCAAAGTGGTATGTAGCCAAGCTGCCCCATCATTTTGTCAGTGTGTGTTCTTGCTCAGATTTTCTGCATCACCAACTGAATGTAAGTAGGTTCCCGTGGAAAAAAAACGAAGGGCTACACAAACAGTTTGCCCGACAGTGAGCGCACAGCTTCTTCGAGTGGCATTCCTGACACTCGGCTCAATAAGTGAGCAAATGTACCGTATTCCCTCGGCTGAAAACCTATATCGCTCATAGAGAATTTCATCAGGAAATGCCAGCGGATCAGCGCGATCATGAAGAAGCTGCTCACGTCGTAGTGCTGCCCGAATTATTCTTGCTACCAGGTCCGCCGGGTTCTCAATGAATGGTGACGCCATCTCCAAATGAGTTACACAGTGAAACAGCGGCGCTTTTATAGCCGATTTTAAGCTGAAACTCTGAACATAACCTCGTCGGGACCAGGTTATGAGCTAAGCATACCTCGCTAACCCACTAAACTGGCTTCGCAGTACACCCCTCTGTTCACATCAACACAGATTAATAACAAAAATATAGTGTGTGTGCGTGCCTTTCTGTGTTAGTGTGTTTGTGTGTGTGTGTGTGAGAGAGAGAGAGCGAGAGTTGTCATCTGAGCTTAGACAAACCCAAAAAAAGTATACTGAAGGAAATTTCAAACTTCTGTTCCAGATTTATATTTTAAAAAACATATGAACTGACCTCAGAGTCTCCAGTCGACAGTTTGGACTCTCCAGTCCAGAACACAGCAGCTTCACTCCTGAATCCTGCAGCTTGTTGTTTCCTCTCAGGTCCAGCTCTCTCAGATGGGAGGGGTTGGACTTCAGAGCTGAGGCCAGAGAATCACTGCTGATCTTTGACAAACTGCAGCTCCTCAATCTGAATAAAGAATAAATTATGAAGATAAAATCAATTTATAATCCAATGAGATGTATTCAAGTTTAAATGTGCAGCTAAACATAACTGCATCCTAATTCCGGGTGCTCCGATTGGTATCAGATGATATTGGTTCTGAATAGTTTGATGGGTGGTCTCTAAAAGTGCCAATCAGAAGAGCCGATCAGATAAACACACAAGACAGTTTCTCTTTAATACATGCAGCTTGGAGGGAAGAGACACAGTGTTCTCTGCAGTCTTCCACATTGTCTTGACTTCTACACAGCAGAACGGTGGTTACATGCTTTATGACAGGTGTTACCCAAGGCAGTGACCCTCTGATGTTTTACTGGACAGTAAGTGTCATCCTAGCTGCCTTCTGCTATCATCCTCATATGAACTCCTCACCTGTTCTATCTCTGACACCTCCCCACATCTCAGGTGAAGGGGAATCTTCTCTCCTCTCACATCCTGACATCTTCTCTACCATACATTGATATTTGAATCCAAAACTGTTTAATTCTCACCAGTTATGATAGTTTGTAACTAAAGTGGGCCTGTAAAGACGGAATAGTGAGTAGGTGAGTCTCTAGATGAGTCGCTGTGATAATGTTTAATGTCCCCGACAACCTCAGTAGTCTCCTTTAGACACATGTTAGCAACGGCTAACTGTTTTTAACACATGATAAGCTTGATAATTAAACTGTGGGAAATTAAATGATGGATTTTATGTTGGAAAACAAAACGTAAACATGTGGTAAGCCTGTGGTAACCACACACCTTATTTCATACATTTAACTTAAAACACATTCAACTAACTCACAGACCTTGAGATGAAGGAACAGGATGTGCTAACATATTAACAGATTTTTGGTTTTAGGACAACAGACTACACCTCTCTATAGGTAGGTGAAGTCCCGCCCCTTCAGGTGGACCTCATGGGACCTGATTTCAGTCAAGAAAGTGTCTGTTTGTGGTAAATGAAGTAAAATCTCATCTAGTTTTGTCATCATCCTGTGTGTGTATGTGTGTGTGTGTGTTGTGATCTGAGCTCACACAAACCCAGAAAACAAGTAAACTGAAGGAAATGTAACCCTTTTGTTCTAGATAAATAAATAAATCTAATAAACACAGGAACTGACCTCAGAGTCTCCAGTTGACATTTTGGACTCTGCAGAAAATCACACAGCAGCTTCACTCCTGAATCCTGCAGTTTGTTGTCACTGAGGTCCAGCTCTCTGAGATGGGAAGTGTTGGACTTCAGAGCTGAGGCCAGAGAATCACAGCTGGTCTCTGACAAACTGCACCTCATCAATCTGAATAACAAATAAATGAAGTGAGTTTAGAAGACAATGTTCCTGCTCGTAATCATTCAGTGTTTAATCATCTGTTCAGAACTGAAGAAGTTTAGAAAACAAAGCTCGAAACAGCTGAACCCAACAGGCTGCCAGTCCAAAACTGTTAAAGAGAACTCTCATTAATATTAATGACAATGTGCTGCTGCTTCAATAAAGACGTAGTGACTCCACCTCTTATACTCTACAGCTTCACCAGAGGCTCCATCTATACAAACTTATGTTGCGCAGCCAAAAAGAAACCAACAGAAACTGACTGAAGATTTGATTCTACTATTTCAGATCAAATCATCCTGAGTTTGAAAATTTCAATCAGTATAAACGTCACATATCATCGTAAAGGTTCTGGACAACACATGTTTGTTATCGTCTGACAGAGAAGAAAACACTGGTTTCTGTTTTTATTCACAAAAGCACAAAGGAATCAAATGATTAAGAGGTTGACAGAGAATCAACCAGTGATGAATGTTTAATGTTATATTAAATCTGTTTTAAATATCAAGCTGAGCAAAATGCTCAGAGTCAATTGGCATCAGTGGGCGGCTGTGGCTCAGTGGGTAGAGCGGGTCGTCTAGTGATCCAAAGGTCACCAGTTCGAATCCCTGCTCCCCCTAGTTGCATGTCGAAGTGTCCTTGAGCAAGATACTGAACCCCAGTTGGCGCCTTGCATGGCAGCCTCCGTCATCAGTGTATGAATGTGTGTGTGAATGGGTGAATGTGGCATGTGTTGTACAGCGCTTTGAGCTGTCGTTAGACTGGAAAAGCGCTATAAAAATGCAGACCATTTACCATTTACCATCAAATCTATGAGGTCAGATCCCCTTCAGACCTGATGACATGAAAACTAAGATTTACAAAGTTTGGAATAATGTTGCGAAAGTGTGAACAACAGTTTAAAATTAATATTAAAATGTGATTTAAACATGTGAAAACAACATGTGTGAAATAATGGTGTCACATTTATAACTGACATCAGTAGTGTAACATTTTCAATGTTCTAACGTTTGTCTTCAGAGTTTCAGACAGTCAACACGTGCAGTGTGTTCAAACAGCGATGACATTAATCAAATCATCAAAGCTCCTTTTTCAAAGATACAACACTTTCTATTCACAGATTTAAATGTGAGTGGGGCCACACCTTTTTGGTGTCAGATTAGGACGGTCTGTGTCCAACAGCGTCTGTCACTTTAAAAGCAACAATCCAACATTAACACACATCTCACTGTGTGATTGGTCACCTGAGTGGAGGTGAGAAAGGAGGCGGGGTTTGAACTTCTCTCTCAGCTCTTTGTTAATTTGTTACACAACTATTTCTGTCACTGTTTATATGAACAGCTGAGTGAAACACTATGAACGTCTTCAGCAGAGACTGTCTGAACATGTGACACGTCTTCTCCATATTTAAACCATTGTTGTGTCTCCAGCAGCTCTTCACTCCACCTTTGGCTGTTTGGAACAGCTGTGAACACTTTGAGCTCCAGATGTGTTCAGACAACACGTCGTACCACTGAGCTTCTTTCTACAAATATCCGAGCCAAAAGCTCTTAAAGAAAACCAGTTCAGCGGATTTGCAAACAGAAGTGAATCCAACATCCTGCTTCTGTACGCTGCAGGCACAGTGAGCATAAGAGCCAGGTGAACTCTGAACCTGCCTCTGGTGCACAACTGACCACAGTTACTCTAAAGAATTATTTCACAGTTCCAGCACTGATCCATCTCATTCCTACTGGCTGAGGAAATGACCTGAAGGAAACTGCAGAGGAATTATGGGATCGTTCCTAAGGAATTGTGGGAATTGTAGTTGGATGTACGGACTAAGCAGCCTGGGACGTCATTTTAATCACACGACAGACTTCAACGACCAAACAGAAAAGTTCTCCACCATCGATTCACCTTCAACTCAAACGAGCAGCTCTGTCTCACACACATAGAAAGCTGTAATCAAAGCACAGATCTTCATCACCACTGTCATCTCCATCAACACACAGCTGACTGACTGAGAGCTTCATCCTCCATCATCTTCATCACTGATCAGACTGAGCTGTGTGTGTGTGTGTGTGTGTGTGTGTGTGTGTGTGTGAACTGAAGGAAATGTAAAACTTCTAGATTTAAATTTAATAAACACCGAGAAAAAAAACATGAACTGACTCCAGAGTCTCCAGTCTACAGTTTGGACTCTCCAGTCCAGAACACAGCAGCTTCACTCCTAAATCATTTAGGTCATTGAGACTCAGGTCCAGTTGTCTCAGATGTGAGGGGTTGGACTTCATAGCTGAGGCGACGACTTCATAGTGAGTTTCTGAGAGTCCACAGTCAAACAGTCTGTGAATACAAATAATAAAACATTTAAATCAGATAAAATCGGACACTTTACTATGAAAACAGACTCTATACATTTTACATCACAAAGCACGTGAACATGAGCAGCTTTAGCTCAGCTGGTCAACTGTTCGGCCTGAGCTGTTCAGTCACCGATCACAAGGTTTGTAGTTTGAAACTTGAGCTCCTCGGCTCCACAAGAGCCTCCAGACTTTGAGCTGCCTGAGGAGATCAGCTGGGCTGAATCAGTGGCCCATTTTAAATCACCCTCAAAACACACCTGTATAAAGTGGCTTTTAACGGCTGATTCTGATGATTTCATCTTTGTTTTATTTGGTTTGACGTATTTCTGTTTGTCCATTTTCTTCATTCAGCTGTCTTTATATTTATATTTGTAATTGTCCCTGTAATACTTTTCTTGTGACTCTTTCATTGTTGTGCTCAATCTTTGATGCATTTTATTCTGTCGCTCCATCTGCTTTTCATCTCTCATTTCATTCATTTAATGCCTCCCACTGCGTAAACACAAGAATTACAACTAAACATTGTGTTAATATCATTTTATAGGTAATCATTTTCTCCCTTGGCTGAGTTTAATGTTTTGGAAAACAAGATGACTTCATGTCATTTCTACTCTGAGCTACTGCTGCTCGATTATGGCAAAAATCGTAATCACGATTACTTTGATTGATATTGTAATCATGATTATTAAAGATGATTATTCATTGATTTGAGAACAAGCACTTATTGAACTTTGAACTCTGGTATTTCTTTTAACACAGTAAGTTTGAACTGAAAAACAAGAAAAATGCAAATAAATAAGCGAAAAATATATCAATAAATTCTGTTTGTTCTGAGTCAGACTCCTCGAAACAGAAGTGTTTCCACACCATAGAATTTGCTTTACCTTTCTTCCCGACCAAAGGCTGCATTTCTGCCATCTTCTACCGTCTTTTTCTACACGTTTTTTTTTTTTCAAACACGCACTGGCAATATGCACTGGTGTGGCTGAAAGCGAAAATGTTCAGGTGGGGGTGGGGTGGAGTCCACAGGTGGAGATGGAAGGGTTCGCTGCATTTACCATACAAGACATGGCGTGCGGCAGAATGATAGTTTTATTACGATTGTCTTGTTTTCATGGTCGAGGGAAGCCAAAATCAAAATCAAAATTCAATTAATTGCCCAGCCCTACTCTGCGCTTGGTGATGATCATTTATTCAATCAGCAGGTTTAATACTTGTTTTGGTAAACGTGTATAGTGTTGAAGTTTTATATTATTCATGTGTGTAAAGTGTTGATCTTTAATACTGAAGTCTTCAGTTTTACCTCACTTCATAATGTGTAACACATCTGGACTTACTGAGCCTTTCTACAGTTCCTCACAGCTGGAATCAGTCTCTGTCGTCCCTCTGGAGATGTTCTGTACTTCTTCAGGTCCAACTCATCCAGAACCTCCTCTGACATCTGCAGCATGTAGGCCAGAGCTGAGCAGTCGAACACAGAAAGTTTCTTCTTTGATCTGTTCTCTGACTTCAGGAACTCTTGGATCTCCTGATGGACTGAGTGGTCGTTCATCTCCGTCAGACAGTGGAAGATGTTGATGCTTCTGTCAGGAGAGATCTCATCACTGTTCATCTTCTTCAGGTTGTTGATGGCTCTCTGGATGATTTCTGGACTGTTGTCTGTCTGACCCAGCAGAGCTGCTAAGAGTCTCTGGTTGGACTTCAGAGAGAGGCCATGAAGGAAGCGAACAAACAGGTCCAGGTGACCATTTTTACTGTCCAGGGATTTCTCCATGGCGCCCCTCAGGAAGTCATCCAGGGATGAATAATGGGTCTCATGGGTATCAACGCTTCCAACAAAAAACTTAGAAATCTTGTCAAGAAAAGACTTTGATTTTCTCAGGAAGTCCTCCACCACCTCTGTGTTCCTGCTGGTGAAACAGTGGAACATGTAGACTGCAGCCAGAAACTCCTGAACGCTCAGATGAACAAAGCAGTAGACTGTTTTCTGGAAGATCACACTCTCTCTTCTGAAGATCTCTGTACAAACTCCTGAGTACACCGAGGCCTCTGTGACATTAAGACCACAGCGCTCCAGGTCTTTTTGGTAGAACATGATGTTTCCTGTCTCCAGATGTTCAAACGCCAGCCTCCCCAGCTTCAGAAGAACTTCCCTGTCAGCCTCCGTCAGCTCCTGTGGACTTGTCTCACGTCCCTCATGGTACTTCTGCTTCTTCCTCTTTGTCTGAACCAGCAGGAAGTGTGAGTACATGTCAGTCAGGGTCTTGGGCAGCTCTCCTCTCTGGTCTGTAGTCAACATGTGGTCCAGAACTGTAGCAGTGATCCAGCAGAAGACTGGGATCAGACACATGATGTGGAGGCTCCTGGAGGTCTTGATGTGTGAGATGATTCTGCTGGACAGATCTTCATCACTGAACCTCCTCCTGAAGTACTCCTCCTTCTGGACGTCAGTGAAGCCTCGTACTTCTGTTACCCTGTCCACACATGAAGGAGGGATCTGATTTGCCGCCGCAGGTCGGGAAGTGATCCAGACGAGAGCCGAGGGAAGCAGCTTCCCCTGGATGAGGTTTGACAGCAGCACGCTGACTGATGACTTCTGTGTGACATCAGACACGACCTCATGGTTGTTGAAATCCAGTGAAAGTCTGCTTTCATCCAGGCCGTCAAAGATGAAGAGAAGTTTACAGACAGCGAGCTTCTCTGCTGTCACCTTCTGTAATGTTGGATGGAAAACATGGAGCAGCCTGAGAAGACTGTACTGCTCATCTCTGATCAGGTTCAGCTCCCTGAACGACAGCAGAACCAGCAGACTGACATCTTGGTTTTCGGAGCCCTCTGCCCAGTCCAGAGTGAACTTCAGCACCGAGAAGGTTTTTCCAACTCCAGCGACGCCGTTGGTCAGAACCACTCTGATGCGTCTCTGTTGGTCAGGTGAGGCTTTAAAGATGTCGCAGCACCTGATTGGAGTTTCACTGAAGGTCTTCTTCTTGGAAGCTGTCTCAAGCTGCCTCAGCTCATGTTGGGTATTAACCTCTTCACTCTGTCCCTCTGTGATGTAGAGCTCAGTGTAGATCCTGCTGAGGAGGGTTCCACTTCCTGTTCCATCACTTCCTGTTCCATCACTTCCTGTTCCATCACTTCCTTCAGTCACACGTTCACATCTCCTCCTCAGACTGATCTTATGTTCATCTAAAACCTCCTGCAGACCAACATTCACTGAAAAGAGAAAAATGTTTGAGAGAATTTGACAATCGGGGATTATTTTCATGATCAATAACAATCCATCAGTATCAGAATATATAAAGTTTGAGTCTCTTCGGGTCTTTTCATTGACTTTGTGTGTAATCTAGACAATCTAGTAATTTGTCCTGGTGTTTGGTCTGAATGCCTCCGAAGTCTCTAAATAATGTAATGACATGTAGAAGCTGAGATGTTTAAAGCAACATGATGTAACTTTTGGAGGTGAAAGCAGCAGCTTCAGAGTCGTGTTGATGGTCAGGTGTGTTGTAACAGGTGAACGGTGTCTCTGTCACTTGTAGGATCACAGCCTCACATACGTGTTCACTTCAACACGTAACATTGTGATGATGTCATGAGTTGTGTTTGTAGTCAGCACCTATATTACGTCTGACAAACTGTTACACACCTGGGATTTGTTTTTACTACAGTGGTGTTGCACTCAGAAACTGTGGGGGGCGCCAAATCACACAACATGAGAATTTCTCCATAATGTGGCTTTAACATGTTGAGATGTTCAGTGTGACTTGGTACAGTTTGTCTCTGACTGTCTGTCCACAGTCCAGCTGTTGTTCTGGGTCTTACCTCCACACTGGGGACAGGAGGAGTCTCCTGGTGAAGCAGACTGGTCCCAGTATGAGGTGATGCAGCGTCTGCAGAACCAGTGTCCACAGCTGGTAGAGACCGGATCCTTCAGGACGTCCTGACACCAAACACAGCAGGTGGGCTGCTTCTTCACAGAGTCATGACTCCTCTTCCTCTCTCTGTGAACACATTTCTTTACAACTACAATGATTTGATGATTGTTGTTAAAAACATCCAGATTTGGTCGACACTGTTGAGAAGCTCAGACGCTCACAGAGAAAAGTCAAAGTGTCGATACTTTTCATCTTGAATTCAGCATTTAGTGTGTCATGAAAATGATGTGTGAAGATTATCTCTCAGAACAAAACGTGTCAGTATCAGAAACTCGTGTTTGTCACAGAGATTATTTTCTGCAATAATCCAAAATCCAAGTGAAAAATCTGACAGGCTGTTTGTGGAGGGAGCCAGAGCGATGCTAACTTCAGGGTTAGCCTACAAACATACGTCATGGTTCCACCATCTATTTCATCCTGCTGAGATTTGTTAGTGTCCTCCAGGATCTGACTGAGTTCAGACATGTTAGTGTTCAGGAGACTTTCAAAGACTTTATGTTAGTGTTTCTTCAGTCCTGGAGCCTGATGTTACTCTACAGCAAAACATTACCAGCAAACACTGAATGAGTCGTCTCAGTGCTCTTACTTTGTGTCTGATGGTCCAGGTTCAGTACTGAAGACTGGAGGTTCATGTTTGGACCGGTCACTCTTCATAGACGGACAGATGGATCCTGGAGGTTCTGCTCTCTGTCTGCTGGACTGAACTCTGCAAACACCAACATGTTTTTATTCACATCACATGAATCCTTCATCAATAAAGTGATTTAAGAAGCTCTACAGACACAAACTGCTGCTGCTGTCCATAAAAAGGAGGTTTAAAAGTTTCTGTTTGTCCTCTTAGATTAGATTAATTTCTGGTTCTGGTTCTACTTGCTCAGGATTAAAAGTCTCAAGAACCCAACACTCCAATATGACAGGAGACATCACAAGCTGTGATCATCCTGACTTTTAGTCATTTTTATTGCAGCAATTATCTCCTGTTCACCGAAAAACCTCTTTTATATTCATGAAAATACAAAAAAGGGCAATTTCACTGCTTTTTTATACATCAAGACCACATGAGACTAAGAACCATCATATTTGTTCTGTCAGCTGAAGCCCACACCGGTTTGTTGTATAATTCATTCTCATTTCACTGACAACCAGAAACTGATCTCATGACAGTCAGAACCTTTTTGCACTTTGTCTCAACATGTTTAACAGGTTCTTCCAAATACATTTCTCATCAAACCTCAATCCAGAATATTTGAACTCACCAACATGTTTTTATTCACATCACATGAATCCTTCATCAATAAAGTGATTTAAGAAGGTCTACATACACAAACTGCTGCTGCTGTCCATAAAAAGGAGGTTTAAAAGTTTCTGTTTGTCCTCTTAGATCAGATTACAGATTTATAGCAGACACACAGAGGAACATGAGGCGGGAAAAGTCTCAACTATGGACACAAAAGACTTTTTAGTGGAAATCTGAATACATGAACACAAAATCAACAAAGCAAACATCATCATCACTGAAACATGAGTCATATAAATGAGTTAGTATCAGTCGTCTTACTTTGTGTCTGATGGTCCAGGTTCAGTACTGAAGTTTAGAGGTTCTTTTCTGGACCGGTCACTCTTCATAGATGGACAGATGGATCCTGGAGGTTCTGCTCGGTCCAACTCTTCCTCCACACAAACACTCATCTTCAGGTCTGAGAGGTGAAACATGAACTGTGAGCTCAGAACACAAAAATAAAGAAGAGAATCAAGAATCATTAGGGTTTGTTCAAGAGTCACACATGAAGAGAGAACAGGAAGTAATACACAATCTGTCTCCCCTTCACACACACACACACACACACACACACCCCTCTGGGCTCCTGGTCTTTAGTTCCAGTAGTTTGAATGTGTATTATTCAGCCTATCAGGACTTTGTGTCCACAGAAGAATCAAAGTGTTGACTTTATTCTAACATGTGTTTCCTCTACAGTCCACAGAGACTAAACTGACTCACACTCTCACAGTAACATCACAAACACCTTTTTTTAACACTCACCTGCCTCACACTTTAGTCTTCCTCCTCCGTCTTCTTCTGTCTGTTCTGCTCTCAACATGGAGTCTGACGGACTGAACACTTTCACTTCCAGCCTCTCTTCCTGTTGGTCAGTCTGGATCACATGATCCTTTTAACTGCAGCATTTTATTCTTATTGTCCTTGTTCATGGTAAACTGAGTTCCAGTCTTATTTCCTGTCTATTTGTTCTGGTTCTACTCACTCAGTATTAAAAGTCTCAAGAACCCAATATAACAGGAGACATCACAGGCTGTGATCATCCTGACTTTAGTTATTTTCACTGCAGCATTTATCTCCTGCTCACTGACAAACCTCTATTATATTTGTGAAAATATAAAAAAGGGCAATTTCACTGCTTTTTTATACATCTACACCACATGAGACTAAGAACCATCATATATTGACTGTCAGCTGATTACAGACCAGTTCATTGTGAAATTCATTCTCATTTCACTCATAACCAGAGACTGGGGAGACAATACACTGTAAAATTTTAGAGGATAATTCCAGGGGGGGGACAAGGAATAAAAGTTGTAATCTGTCAGCATCTTTTACCGCAATTTGACACTTCAGTCTCTATCTCTCCAACAGGCAGGCAGAAGACCTTTCTTTGCACTGGCTGAGTCCACCTGCACATGTCTAGATTTAAAACAAAATGATTGAAATCAAATTAACATGATAAATAAATGAATAAACTAAATTATCAGGCAAACATCTAAGTTTGTTTATCAGATTTCTCATAATCAGATAACTGCCTTTTTTTCATATGAAAGATATCAGATTATGCTATTTTCTCTCTCTCTCACACACACACACACACACACACACACACACACACAGTGTTGCATTCAATTTAAATTTTTCAATTTCAATGTGCTTTATGGGCATGCATGTCAGGTGAACAATATTGCCAAAGCTTCAAGGATTATACAATTCATTAAATAGAATAACATAGATAGATAGATAAAAAGAAAAAAATGGCAGAATGGCATAGAAGTAATTAACGTTTGTTTAGAATCAATAAAGAAAAAAACAATTATCAACAATATATTAATACAATATGGTAGGAGTTAAATGTAAAAAACCAAAAACAACAACAACAACAACAAAGAAACAGATCAAGAACAAGTGTTGCACTCTTGCACTGTCAGCATGTTCAAATCAAATGTTTAAAAAATGTTATCAAAAGTAATGATAATTACAATAATTGCATTATACTGTATTAGTCCTTACCCTGCCTGTATACAAGTTCTTGTTTATTCACCCAGCAATACAAAACAATGGTATTAGGTGGAACGACTGCAACATTTGACAAGCAAAGTAGGTACAGTATCTACTAGTTAACTGAACATATTTCAAGACAATTAACTCTGGATAACTGGATAAAACCTTCCTGGAAATAAATCTAAAATGTCAGTAATATCTGATTCTGACATTTATATCCAGACAGTCTTTTAGAATGACAAAAATAATTATTACAGCTCTTGTCCTGTCCTGTCCCTCTCCTCTCCTCGCCTCTCTGTCTGTGACTATCATTATCTGTAGCTTTTATCTTAGCTTAACAGCACTCGTAATTGAGTCGGCTTTTGAACAATGCAGGATAAATGTTGCAGACAGCCTGGACCTGGTGCTTTTAGTAAATGGGATGTGTGTTGTTGTAACTTACGTAACTATGTCTGTGTGATATACACACCTCTTACCCCGCGAAGCACGGTGTGAGTAGCAGGCTCCGCCCACACGCTGCTGCAGCCATAGGCGGAAATCCCGGACATGTCCCCCCTGTCCCCCCCAGAATAATTTCAATAATAATTTTTGAACAATGCAGTAGCATTTATTGAAAACACAATGTAAGCGGTGCTGATTATTATCACGCATTAATGTGCTATTTACATCTTTAAAGATTTAGTCCCCCCCCCCCCCCATTCCTACAAATGGTTGAGTCCACCCCACACTCTTTCCAACGGGCGGAGCTAACAGCTGCAGCAGTAAAATAGCACATTATTGCGCGATTATAATGAGCACCACTTACATTGTGTTTTCAATAAATGCTACTGCATTGTTCAAAAATTCTTAATTGGGTCTCAAATTATTCTAGGGGGGAACAGCTTTACCGGAGGTCCCCCCTGCCCCCCCCAGGATTTCCGCCTATGCTGTCAGTTCTTGGTTGGATATGTCCCATTCAATCAATTTTTATCTCAGAGTGCTGAGGATGACTCCAGGAGCAAAGCTGCTGTGTAGTGGGGTGATGTGGCCACAGGGGGGTGCCAGGGTCAACAAAAACTTGTAACAACTTCCTTGTAGTGGCCTACTGATACCTAAAAATTTATACCAGAGATTTTTTTTTTTTTTTTAATTAACCTGGTTCCATTATTTATTTATTCAGTCAGTCATTTATCTTTAATTCTTGTCACCGGTTGAATTATGTCTGGTTTTGGTTGAATATATCTTATTGAATTATTTTTTGTCAGAGTGCTGAGGATGATTGAGGAGAGAAGCTGCTGTGTAGTGTGGTGGTGCAGCCGCAGGGGGGCGCCAGAGTCAATTAAAACTTAAAGTTACTTGTAGTAAGTCTAATTATTATATCAATGTTCACTGACATGTGAGTGAATATATCTCCTCACCTGTCACCTGTCTCTAACATGTCCCCTCTCCGTGTCTCCCTCGGCAGACTTCAGCCTCCACACAGAAACCTGAGCTGACGGTGAAGTTATTTTCTGTCGGCTCACTCGGGGCTGCCTGCGCCTTTAAGAGCCTGTTGAGTTGAGCTCCGATGACGACATCCTTTTATTTTTAACGCAGTGACCTCATCTCTGATGGCAGCAGGACTCCACCAGCGGCAGGACTCCACCAGCCGAGCGTCCCTCTTCTCCCCCGGCCTCAGCTCCGTCTCATACCCGGTCCACTCTCCGCCACACGGAACCAGCCTCCATCTTTAACCCGGCCGGACGGTTGAGGAGCCGCTCGGACTTCTGACGTCGAGTTTTTCAAACGGTGAGTTGACCGAAGTGTCCGGTCCAAGTCCGCGATCCGCGGCTGCTGGAGTTCCGTTAACGGGCCTCAAGTCAAAGTTTAGTTGACGTGTGTGTCGAAGAAGAAGTTGTGTTGAAGAAGACGAAGCAGCAAAATGTCTCCTTCTTCTTCTTCTTCGTCTTCTTCTTCTTCTTCACGGTGTTTTTGTAAGAATCGGCCTGGCGGTCAGTGAGTCGTTCACACCGACAAAATGTCAGAGAACAGCGAGTAACGACACCAGAACCACCGAGGAACTGTGTGGAAATGTCGACCCGACCGTCCGAACTCTATTCTACACTCACCAACTCATTACAGACACTGTATACAACTTTTAATCAGCTGACATCAAAGTTAAACCTCACAGTTCCATTAAACTCCCCTTTAATAATGCCAAACCTCATTTAAAAAAGTGGCATTTTAGCAGATACAGTATGTGTTACATTAGCATTATTTGTACAGTAAATCCTTTATTTCTTTCGAATAATGATCACAATTTTTAACAAATGTCATGAGAATTGATCCAACCTGTGTTTATACACACATAAACTAATCTATAACTGCTTCCTGTCTGACATTAAACCTTTAATTTACATGAAAATGTCACTAAAAAACATCTACAGGTTCATCCAAACTCATCTTATACACTTATTTACTCATTAAATGCACTTTATACAACCTTTAATCAGCTGACATCAAAGTTAAACTCCCCTTTAATAATGCCAACCCTCATTTAAAAAAGGGGCATTTTAGCAGATTACTTTAGCATTTTTTGTACACTAAATCCTTAATTTTTTATCATTACTTTTGATTTATAGTTAATAACATCAAAGTTAGAAGCACATCTCGTCCAAATTTGTCTAATATTCTCTTAAAACTTTATTTTTACACATAAACTAATTTAAGACTGTTTCCTGTTTGACATTAAACCTTTTATTTATATCTTCCCTGATTGAATACAAAAACTAACCTGAACATCTGAAAATGTGAAGTCTTATATAATTTATTATCGAGCTGTAAACATGAACTCAATGCTATTTTTCCAATATTACCTCAGTGTTTGATCTGTTTATATTATGTAGTAAATGTACTCAAGTACTGCACTTAAGTTACATTTTGAGGTTTATTAAAATAGTCTATAATAAATGTTTATGTGTCGCACTTGTTCAAGCAGCGTTACAAACAAACAACAACATCTGTTGTGTTACACTGAAGAGTTTTAACTGTCAAACAGATCAATAAGACATTTGGACGCCACGGTCGACAGTTTTCATGAGTTTCTGATGTTTTGTTGACTAAATGATTAACCTGTATATTATATTTTCAGAAGCATTTGACAGATTACTGCAGAACAGGAGAATAATCTCGAGCTGCTGCACAGCTTCAGTAACCTCCTGTTAAAAATACCTCAGTGGTCAGTTTCACATCTTATTTAGAAGCTCACGTTCGTTAGATTCATTTAAAAATTGATCAATACAAATCAATATCTCACTGATGATCCTGAGAACTGTGAACAAAACCAACAGCACAATAAACCGCTTAAAATAACATCTTAGCTTTTAAAATGGCCTCTGATGAGTTTCCTACAGGATGAATTAACATTCAAAGGGGAAATAAAGAGCAGGGTTTTTTAACTTGTTGTCTACATTCAGTCAAAAGAAGATGATATTAAAGGTGAGATGTATAAAGGAACACATTGTTAGTGTAATATGTCATATTCACCTTCTCAGACTTCACACTGTAACTGTTGGACTCTAAACTTCCCCTCATCTCTGGATGTGTTTTCACTTTCAGCGATGGCGGCGCTGGTTTCGGTGACGTCGTCTGTACATTAACTGTCTCTCTGCTCGCTGACACCAGATCAGGTGACACATCTGACACTTGGCCTGCGTTGGTGACTAACGGCCGTTTTATTGTATCCTGTGATTTTAGTCTCGACTCATTGAGGAAGTCGACGTTGAGCTCTGAGAATTGATGGGTTTGTTTTTCTGCGCGAGGGGATTTTAAAGGTCGGCGTGAACGAGAGAGTGACGAGATCAGCAGCATCCATGTGTCTGTGCTCGTCAGGGGGAGGACTTATTTTTATTACACACTAATTATAGATCAGAGTTCAGCTTTATTTAGGAGGTGAAGACATTTATAAAGACGGATCCAACGGGCTTAAAGGAACAGTACACGCTAAATCTGAATTATCTTCAGTGAGTTTTGGTGAGTATTAAAAACAGTTGATATTATAACTCTTCATCATCAGTGTTGTACAGAGAAAATCTAATCCTGTATTTAAAATATTCCTCTGTAGAACTGATCAGGTAAATATAGAAGCTCATCAGTGCCAGAGGGAATTATAAGATGTGTTTTTTTAGATAATAAGAAAAATGTAACTTTTAAATTCAGTCAGATGCTAACAGAAATAAGAAGCTCGTTGGTCTGCAGAAGAGAACCGATCACAACCTGATCTGAGGAGACGTTACGTACACCTCAGTCGGGGTGCATGCCAACACTTTTATCTCAGCAGCTGCGGTGAAGAGTTCAGCTGTAAAAAGGACGAGGATAACATCTGGAGTGGAGCCTGAGCGACGTGTCGGTGAGCTGATGACATCGTCCTGTCACAGATGTATCAGTGTATCGACTCAGTGGTGGATCATAGTGAGGAGATGATGACTGGACTGTCAGTTTTGGGTGAACTGCTCCTTTAAGATCAGTGTTATTAACACTGTAGTTTATAATTTGTTGTATTTCAAACATCTTTAACTCGTTCTGACTCTCCTGGCATCACCAAACTGCTCCGTTGTATAAAATCATGTTACATCCTGATGGTTCTGGCTCAGGTGAGGTGAGACAGGTGAAGCTGTCTGCCTCTGATGTCAGCGAGAGGTTAAAGTCCTCTGATTGGCTGATTGACCGCCGTCACAGCTGAGATATTAACCTTCGGTCAGAGTGGGCCGACAGGTTGAACCAGCAGACACACCTGCTGCAGGTGTGACCAGGAAGCAGCCGCTCGCTGTTTCTGCTCAGGACGCTGAGATCTGAGGTGCTGCGTGTTAAGATGGCCGCTCATGTTTCTGATGGATTATATTCTGATGTCATTACGTCTGGAAACACGCGCTGGGTTTGGTGATTGTGTCTCCAGACGTACATGTTTGTTCACGTTGTGTAACTTCCTCTGATACGAGACGTGTTTGTTCTGTGTGACATGCAGACAAACATACGATCAGTTTGAGAATAATCAGAAGATAATCAGATGTTTCTGTCGGCCAACACTTTCCTCCACGTCTGTCCGACGAACACAGACGGCTGTTGGATCCAAACGTTTCCTCCGTCCTGTCACGTTTATACCAGCAGCTTCTGGTTAATGTGCCACAGTGACAGCAGTCACATGGAAACATTTGGATCCTGAACGCACCTCTCAGATCATTACAGCACACTAAAGAGAACCTGCTGTGACCTGCTGTCGGCCTTCTTCAGAAGCAGCTGTCGAGTGTTTATTGTGAATGTAAAGAAGTAGTTTTGGTTGTGATGACAGTGTTGTGAGCATGATATAAGTATGATTGTAAGTATCAGCCTCTGTCGTCCTCGGCCTCGCCTGCTGCCTGTGTGCCTTCTGTCTGTCGTCACGTTCCATTTTTCACTTCCTGATACCAAAAACCTCCAGAGAGTGAAGACAGACAGGTGCAGCCAACAGTTTAAAGCAGCAACTTAAATACATCTAAGAAATCTAAAGCCAAGTTGCTTCAGTGGACTTAACGAGTCGGCATTTCCACTCAGTGTGTGGCGGTATGCACCTTTAATGTTGGTTCTGTGTGCAGTCACAGCTGTCGTCTCTGGACTGGGTCGTGTTGTTCAGGTTCAGCAGAACACAAAACAACTGTAACTTTCAATCTGTCGATCCCAAATATCTGTTTTTATTCTCCTTGATGTGTAATAATCCATATCGGCCTCATCGATCGACGACTCATTGATCATTCATGTTTAAAAGTTTAACAAACAACCTCAAAGATGTGTCAGTGAAAGTGACATCTTTTATATATTGGTAAGTTAGAACAGAACTGAAGAGAATGAACCAAATACTGTTTATAAATATACAACATGATATGATAATAATAACGTAACATTGTCCTTTAAGGAGCTCGTAACTTTTCTTCTTTCTAACTGATAAACAAACGACTTCTTCACTTTATTTGCCACCCAGTTAAATAAATGAACAACATGTGTTTATCCACCAGGTGTTATAGAATAACTTCAGAACTCATCGTCCTCCTGCGTGAACCTGCCAACAATGACTGGTTCTTAAATTAATGAATATCTGTTGTTATGTATCTGCTGCTGGTTCTCTGTGGATCGTTAAAGGAACAGTTCACACTACTCGTCATTGATATAAACAACGTCCGACTTCTCTGATTGGTTTCTGAGTTTCCTCTGATTCATATCAATGTGAACAGAATCTAGTTGATAAAGAGCCGTCTCTGTTCATTCGTTGGTTTGTTTTACATAATAGAACTTTATATTCAGTTGGCTGATTAATGAACCGACCAGAAAACTGATCCAGAGTCAGTGAGTCAGCTCATTTAGAGCAGAGACACTTTAACTGTGACTGAACTGAGTCTTTAACATCTGGTCCCTGAACACTGAGGAGTTCAACCTGCTGACCTGTGATGGGTCCAACATGTCTGTGATTGATCAGTGATCCATCAGTGATCTGTGAACACGATCGTCAGAAGCAGAAATGAACCTGAGTGACTTCCTTTATCTGCGTCTTGATGCTTCAACAACATTTATCAACTTAAGTTACTTTACAGATTACATGCTGCATCTAAACCAGAGTACACATTGAAACACTTATCAGTAAAAAGATTTTTTTAAAGAAAAATGAAAACTCAAAAGGTTCAACAACTGAATATGATGTACAATGCAGTAATAATACTTAATGTAGACATGAACTAATTTACAGTATGACAGGAAAGTGTGCTTAATTTTAATTCATTTTTTATTGACTTTTCATTCATTTCTTATATTTATTTATGGATTGATTTATTTTTAAAATTCAAAAGGGAAAACATGAATCAAACTGCATTTTTTTGAAGTTTTTATTTTCACTTACATAACTGTCTTTAATTATTGGACTGTTGAACACGATGGACATCAGAACGGAGCGGTGCTGTTGTCTGGTTCTGTCTGAAAGGCTTCACCACATTTACATCTATGAGACTCAGTGTTAGAAAGAGCAGAAAATAAAACCAGTGTAGAGAAATATGATCCAGCACTGATGAGAAAGATTCTTCAACATCAACCTCCAAGATACAAAGTGAAGATGAGCAACAGTTCTTCATCTGTCAACAGTTTGCAGGTGAAACAAAGACGGAAAGAGAAAAGCAGAGATTTTACACGAGTTCACAGCAGTCTGAGCTCGACTGTTTCAATGGATTAATATCATATCATGTTGGACCTTTTCTGATATTTTACAACTCATCTCACTTGATTGTTGATGCTGGTAAATGAACATATTTTCCCTCCTGACTGCAGAGAACATCAAGTCTCTCTTATAGTGACATTGACATGTTATTTTGTTCTCTCCTAACGTGATGGAGCCCTGACACATGCAGACACACAATGCTTTTTAAATTGTGCACATTCACTGGGCAAAGGAAGAAAACTAGGCGTCATGTGTGGAATCACAGTGTCGTCTTATCGGCTGTCATATTAGCACACATGTCCTGCTTCATTTTAAAACCTTTATGGGTCCATACTGATGACGGGCCGGTGTTCTGGTGCATCAATAACTTCCAGTTCTGTTGTCAGAACCAGAACAAACCTGCAGAGTCGCTGTGTGTTCAGGATATCAGAGAATCAGAGACAGAAAGAAAACAGAGCAGTTCAGACTGCAGCACTGACAGTCATCTCCACTTGTTGTGATTGGTCCGTCAGTCACTGCTGGATGAAGCTCTCCTCTCCACTCCACCTCCCAGTAACACGGCCCAGTCAGAGCCTCTCCACCCACCAGCTGATGGTGCTGCTTCAACCTCTCTGGATCATCAGGACACAGCTGATCCTCTCAACACCTCCAACTTTCATCACTACCAGCTGATGAGAGAATGAGAGAGAGCAGAAGTGATACATGAGTGTTTCCAGAGACTCCCTCCATCAGCTGTCAGTCAGTGATATAAAGACCAGCAGGACTTCAGTCCTGTTCAGACCACAAGTGGAGCGGCTGTGTAGCGTAGCCAGCTTCCTTTCAGCTTCATGTTAACGTGTTGGAGTGAAGCTCACAGGTTTACTCTGCAGGTTTCACTCAAGTACACAGTGAAATAAACTGCAGAGAGTCCCTGAACGCATCATGGCTGCAGAAACACTTTAATGATGATTAACAGCTGTCAATCATCATTAAACCCGAGTCCCTGTCCACAGTTTGATGTTGTTGTGAAATGTTGTTGTGTTTTGACCTTCAGGGCCACCGTAGACCTGAGAGCTGTGACACAGATCAGCTGATCAGTTCTTTAGTGTTTTAGAGAGATCACATGTGATGAATGAGGACGACTGTCTCTACACATCCTGTGATGCTGTCAGCTGTAATCCAGCTTTACTTCCTGTAGACATGAACACAACAACAACAGTCGTCTTCACATCAACTCAACACCAGATCACAACAAGCTTCTGGCTCGTCTGATTGGCTGACTGTTCTCTCTCTGTCTTTCTGTCCAATCATGAAGCCTGTCACCGTTCTCCTCTCACAGCTTCACTGAGGAAAACAGGAAATAGTGGATCTTCACTTTGATACTGACTGTGTTCAGAACAATACTGCTGAAACCAGCGTGGACTGACTCCAACCCTCTACTGACCTCAGAGTCTCCAGTCTACAGTGTGGACTGTCCTTCAGATCAGACAGCAGCTTCACGTCTGAGTCCTTCAGGTTGTTGTGTCTCAGGTTCAGCTCGCTCAGATGGGAGGGGTTGGACTTCAGAATTAAGGCCAGATAATGACAGATGACCCATGACAACCTGCAGTTCCACAATCTGAATAAAGAATAAATGATGAAGATAAAAATGAATTTATAATTCAATCAGATGTGTTCAGGTTTAAATGTGCAGCTCAACATCACTGTGTCCTAATTAAGGTGCTCCGATTGTTATCAGACGATATTGGTTCTGAACAGTTTGATGGGTGGTCTCTAAAAGGGCCAATCAGAAGAGCCGATCAGATAAACACAGGAGACAGTTTCTCTTTAATACATGCAGCATGGAGAGAAGAGCCACAGTATTCTCTGCAGTCTTCCACATTGTCTTGACTTGTATACAGCAGAACAGTGGTTACATACTTTATGACAGGTGTTACCCATGCCTTCCCCAAGGCAGTGACCCTCTGATGTTTGACTGGACAATAAGTGTCATCCTAGCTGCCTTCTGTTATCATCCTCATATGAACTCCTCACCTGTTCTATCCCTGACACCTCCCCACACCTCAGGTGAAGGGGAATCTCCCCTCCTCTCACATCCTGACATCTTCTCTACCATACATTCATATTTGAATCCACAACTGTTTAATTCCCACCAGTTAGAATAGTGTGTAACTATAGTGGCCTGTAAAGACGGACTAGTGAGTAGATGAGTCTCCGTGTTCGCTGTGAGGACGTTTAATGTCCCCGACAACCTCTGTAGTCTCATTCAGACACTTGTTAGCAACCGCTAACTGTTTTTAACACATGAAGAGCTTCAGAATTAAACTGTGGGACATTTAATGATGGATTTTATGTTGGAGAACAAAACGTGTAAATATGTTCAGCCTGTGGTAACCACACACCTTATTTCACACATTTAACTGAAAACACATTCAACACACTCACAGACTTTGAGACGAGGGAACGGATGTGCTAACATGCTAACATGCTAACATATTTCTGGTGTTAGGACTACAGACTACACCTCTCTATAGGGAGGGGAAGCCCCGCCCCTTCAGGTGGACCTCATGGGACCTGATTTCAGTCTAGAAAGTGTCTGTTTGTGGTAAATAAAGTAAAATCTCATGTAGTTTTGTGTTAAAGCGCTCAGTGAACTACTTCGTCTCACTCAACATACGTCACCAACAGCAACATGGCCGCCGCCTCCACACAGAAGAAGGTGTGGTCATACTGACAGCTGCAGTTATGTGAAAGGAGAGTTGGTCAGTTCTGTGAGCTGCTGATATTCAGGACGACTCTACAAGGTTTCAGTCAGCGTTAAACCAGACGTCACTTAACGACTGTTGGCTGTGTCGTCTTCATAATCACATATTTTCACAGTCTTAGATTTTATTACTTTTATGACAAACTGAGACTTTCTTGAGAAAATGTTTCTTTTAAACGAGGGGGGGGGGCGTGGCTTCACCTCTCTATTGTGGATCATCATCATGGTGACATCCTGTCAACACAACATTCACCCACCTGTTCACATCAACACACATTAATAACTACAATTATACTGTGTGTGTGTGTGTGTGTGTGTGTGTGTGTGTGTGTGTGCGAGAGAGAACTGAGGAATATTTAAAACAATTCAATAAACAGAAAATAAACACATGAACTGACTTCAGAGTCTCCAGTCGACAGTTTGGACTCAGCAGTCCAGAACACAGCAGCTTCACTCCTGTATCATTCAGGTCGTTGTTACTCAGGTCCAGATGTCTCAGATGTGAGGGGTTGGACTTCAGAGCTGAGGCGACGACTTCATAGTGAGTCTCTGAGAGTCGACAGTCAGTCAGTCTGTGAATACAGATATTAAATCATTTAAAATCAGATAAAATGTGACACTTTACTATGAAAACAGACTCTATACATTTTGCATCACAAAGCACATGAACATGAGCAGCTGTAGCTCAGCTGGTCAGCTGTTCGGCCTGAGCTGCTCAGTCAGCGATCACAAGGTTTGTAGTTTGAAACTTGAGCTCCTCGGCTCCACATGAGCCTCCAGACTTTGACCTGCCTGAGGAGATCAGCTGGGCTGAATCAGTGGCCCATTTTAAATCCCCCTCAAAACACACCTGTATAAAACGCCTTTTAACGGCTGATTCTGATGATTTCATATTTGTTTGATTTTGGTTTGACATATTTGTGTTTGTTTGTTTTCTTCATTCTGCTGTCTTTATATTCATATTTATAATTGTCTCTGTAATACTTTTCGTGTGAGTCTTTCATTGTTGTGCTGTTTTATTTGTGTCCAACAAACTGATGTGAGTGCTTTTAAAGTGCCATATAAATAAACAGAAATACATGTTGAAGTGTCCTTGAGGGAAATAATGAAGCAGAAATGACAGTTTAGGACAAAAGTGTTGAAATAAGTGAGACGTAAACGTGTCAGATGTTAGTTTACAGGCTGCTGTGATTTATATTGGTTCAGCTTCATGTTCACATGATGATCAGTGAACTGTGAAGTCACTGTAGGTTGGAACTGCACTCGTATGTATTTACCTCACTTATGCGTTCATTTAATTCCTCACACTAGAGAAACTGAAGAATTACAACTAAACATTGAGTTATTATAATTTTATTGGTAATAATTTTCTCACCTGGCTGAGTTTAATATTTTGAGAACTTCATGTCATTTCTACTCTGAGCTTGGTGATGATCATTTATTCAATCAGCAGGTTTAATACTTGTTTTGGTAAACGTGTATAGTGTTGAGGTTTTATATTATTCATGTGTGTAAAGTGTTGATCTTTAATACTGAAGGCTTCAGCTTTACCTCACTTCATAATGTTTAACACATCTGGACTTACACAGCTATTCTACAGTTCCTCACAGCTGGAATCAGTCTCCATCGTCCCTGTTCTGATGTGTTGTACTTCTGCAGGTCCAACTCATCCAGAACCTCCTCTGACATCTGCAGCATGTAGGCCAGAGCTGAGCAGTGGATCTCAGAGAGTTCCTTCTCTGATCTGTTCTTTGACTTCAGGAACTCTTGGATCTCCTGATGGACTGAGTGGTCGTTCATCTCCGTCAGACAGTGGAAGATGTTGATGCTTCTGTCAGGAAAGATCTCATAACGGTTCATCTTCTTCAGGTTGTTGATGGCTCTCTGGATGATTTCTGGACTGTTGTCTGTCTGACCCAGCAGGCCTGCTAAGAGTCTCTGGTTGGACTTCAGAGAGAGGCCATGAAGGAAGCGAACAAACAGGTCCAGGTGGCCAGTTTTACTCCTCAGGGATTCCTCCATGGCACTTCTCAAGAAGTCATTAAGTGATGAATAATGGGTCTCATGGGTATCAACTCTTCTACCAATAACCTTAGAAATCTTCTCAAGAAAATACTTTTTTCTCAGGAAGTACTCCAGTACCTCTGTGTTCCTGTTGGTGTAACAGTGGAACATGAAGACTGCAGCCAGAAACTCCTGAACGCTCAGATGAACAAAGCAGTAGACTGTTTTCTGGAAGATCACACTCTCTCTTCTGAAGATCTCTGTACAAACTCCTGAGTACACCGAGGCCTCTGTGACATTAAGACCACAGCGCTCCAGGTCTTCTTGGTAGAACATGATGTTTCCTGTCTCCAGATGTTCCATCGCCAGCCTCCCGAGCTTCAGAAGAACTTCCCTGTCAGCCTCCGTCAGCTCCTGTGGACTCGTCTCACGTCCCTCATGGTACTTCTGCTTCTTCCTCTTTGTCTGAACCAGCAGGAAGTGTGAGTACATGTCAGTCAGGGTCTTGGGCAGCTCTCCTCTCTGGTCTGTAGTCAACATGTGGTCCAGAACTGTAGCAGTGATCCAGCAGAAGACTGGGATCAGACACATGATGTGGAGGCTCCTGGAGGTCTTGATGTGTGAGATGATTCTGCTGGACAGATCTTCATCACTGAACCTCCTCCTGAAGTACTCCTCCTTCTGGACGTCAGTGAAGCCTCGTACTTCTGTTATCCTGTCCACACATGAAGGAGGGATCCGATTGGCCGCTGCAGGTCTGGAAGTGATCCAGACGAGAGCCGAGGGAAGCAGCTTCCCCTGGATGAGGTTTGTCAGCAGCACGCTGACTGATGACTTCTGTGTGACATCAGACACGACCTCATGGTTGTTGAAATCCAGTGAAAGTCTGCTTTCATCCAGGCCGTCAAAGATGAAGAGAAGTTTACAGACAGCGAGCTTCTCTGCTGTCATCTTCTGTAATGTTGGATGGAAAACATGGAGCAGCCTGAGAAGACTGTACTGCTCATCTCTGATCAGGTTCAGCTCCCTGAACGACAGCAGAACCAGCAGACTGACATCTTGGTTTTCGGAGCCCTCTGCCCAGTCCAGAGTGAACTTCAGCACCGAGAAGGTTTTTCCAACTCCAGCGACGCCGTTGGTCAGAACGACTCTGATGCGTCTCTGTTGGTCAGGTGAGGCTTTAAAGATGTCGCAGCACCTGATTGGAGGTTCACTGAAGGTCTTCTTCTTGGAAGCTGTCTCAAGCTGCCTCACCTCATGTTGGGTATTAACCTCTTCACTCTGTCCTTCTGTGATGTAGAGCTCAGTGAAGATCCTGTTGAGGAGGGTTCCACTTCCTGTTCCATCACTTCCTGTTCCATCACTTCCTGTTCCATCACTTCCTGTTCCATCACTTCCTTCAGTCACACGTTCACATCTCCTCCTCAGACTGATCTTATGTTCATCTAAAACCTCCTGCAGACCAACATTCACTGAAAAGAGAAAAATGTTGGAGAGAATTTGACAATCTGGGATTATTTTCATGATCAATAACAATCCATCAGTATCAGAATATATAAAGTTTGAATCTCTTCGGGTCTTTTCATTGACTTTGTGTGTAATCTAGACAATCTAGTCATTTGTCCTGGTGTTTGGTCTGAATGCCTCCGAAGTCTCTAAATAAATGTAATGACATGTAGAAGCTGAGATGTTTAAAGCAACATGATGTAACTTTTGGAGGTTAAAGCAGCAGCTTCAGAGTCGTGTTGATGGTCAGGTGTGTTGTAACAGGTGAACGGTGTCTCTGTCACTTGTAGGATCACAGCCTCACATACGTGTTCACTTCAACACGTAACATTGTGATGATGTCATGAGTTGTGTTTGTAGTCAGCACCTATATTACGTCTATATATATATATATATATATATATATATACATATACATACATATACATAT